>NW_026871167.1:0-24668 GCF_028564815.1 Eubalaena glacialis | reverse complement strand
CGTATGCGTTTTTTCCTGAATATATTCAGGAAAGAACGCATACGCCCTTTTTGGCCAAGGGCATCATTGTCACCCTTTTGCGGCTTTTCATGTGCTTTAAAGGCGAGTCGAATCTACCTCCTGAAATCTGTTTCCTGCAAATCTGCCTTGCTTTCAAATCCTCTTCGTTGCCTTCCCTCAATATATTTGTGGACGAGAGTTCTCATTTATAACTCTGCACTTTTGTGAATTGCAGTGCCCCTGAGCTCCATTTGTCTACTCGCTTTTTTGGGAGCTGGCCGCAAAAACGCAGGATTGCTTCAGGCCCTATTTTGGTTCTGGGGGGCAGGCTGAGCCTGTGGTTCATTCTTCTTCCTGATGGGAAAATGGAGTGACCTGTGCCTGTCCCAACACCTAGGGCTATTCTCTCGTTGGTTCCCCGTCTTCCCGTGCATCCTCAGGACAAATTGCAACCTGGACGAAACAGGAGGTTAAAGGTGCTGATTCTCCAAGTAGGGAGATGGTTAGTCAAGCGGCTGGAATGGCGAACCCGAGCACAAGGAAAGAAGTAATGAGGTGCGTTTTAGAAACCTTTCCCGATCCCACGGCATACCATCTTCTGGGTTTCCCATGCATGTTTTGATGTAGGAAGATGCCCTTGTACCTGGAGATTTGAGACCCATGGGGTGGGTACCCTGCGGTATTACTTTAAATTATCTTCGTTTGCTCACCCAACCTCACCAATCCTCTCAGCCCCAAGAGTGTCCAGCCTTATGTCTCATCCAGCTGTGGGTCTAGATATGGTCAATCCAGGTGGCATAAGAGCCCCTGAACTGATTTTGTAAGATTTTCTCTCTCTTTCTCTGTCTTTGTTTTGTGGGTTTTTTTATAGTAATTTATGTTTAGAATGGGGCTTGGCTGCTTTTCCCTGCTGTGTTTATGCCGCTTTACACCCTCTTGATTCACTTGCAGAGAGATATCGATACATAGGTTTTCAGATTCTTACTAGTCAGATATATTCTTGTGCGGTGACTAGGGGGTGTTGAGTCCAGTTCACTGAGCAGGGAGTAGGCCTTGTCTATTACATATTTGGCTTATGGAGCGGTCTCTGAGCTAATTTCAAACCCTTGTTTTATGCATCACCCCACCTCACCTTTCCCGTTAAGCAGCCATAGTGTGTCTTCTAAGGGTGTGACTCTGTTCTGTTTTGTAATTCAGTTCAAGTGTAGCGATTTTGACATTCCCTCTATAAGCGATATCTTAGGATAAGTGTCTTTTTCTGTGTGACTTATTTCACGTAGAATCATCGTCGCTAAATCCACTCATCATGCTGCTAACTAGCCTTATGACACTGATTTCAGGGCTGAGTGATATTCCATTGTACATAAGTACCACAACTTGGTTATCCATTTTTCTCTTTCTGAGGATATTTATGGTGTCCCTGAGTCGTGGTTATTTTAAGAGAGCAGCCCTAAACTTTGGGGTCCCTGTCTTGTCTATTTTTTTTTCCCGAATATATACCTCCATGAGTGGAAGTACCGTATGCTCTGTAGCTCTGTTTTATAGATGTTTTAGGAAACACCGTACACTTGTCCAGTGTGGCTGTTACCAATATAAATCCCGTACATCAGCGTAAAATGGCTCCCTTTTCTCCTTGACCTCTCCTACATTTTTGGTTTTCATAGTTTTCCAGGATGGCCCTTTTGACGGATGGGAAGTGAGACTTCTTTGTAGTGCTGACTTGCATTGCCCGCTTCTTTGGTTGGCCAAAAAGGGCGTATGCTTTTTTTCCTGAATATATTCAGGAAAAAACGCATACGCCCTTTTTGGCCAAGTGCACCATTGTCGATGTTTTGCCACTTTCCATGTGATTTAAAGGCGAAGCCAATCTACCTCTTGAAAACTGTTTCCTGAAATTCTGCCTTGCTTTCAAATCCTTTGTTGCCTTCCTTCAATATATTTTTGGACGATAGTTATCATTTATAACTCTGCAGGTTTGTGAATTGCAGTGCCCCTGAGCTCCATTTGTCAACTCGCTTTTTTGGGAGCTGGCCGCAAAAGCGCAAGATTGCTTCAGGCCCTATTCTGGTTCCGTGGGACAGGCTGAGCCTGTGGTTAATTCTTCTTCCTGATGGGAAATTATAGTGACCTTTGCCTGTCCCTAACACCTAGAGGTACTCTCTCATTGGTTCCCCCTCTTCCCGTTCTTCCTGAGGACAAATGGCAAAGTGTACGAAACAGGAGGTTAAAGGTGCTGAGTCTCCAATGGGGAGATTGGTAGTAAAGCAGCTGGAATGGCGAACCCGAGCACAATGAGAGGAGAAATGAGGTGCGTTTTAGTAACCTTTCCCGTTCACTCGGGTACCATCCTCAGGGTTTCCCATGCATGTTTTCGCTGTAGGAAGATGCCCTTGACCCTGGAGATTTGGGACCCATAGAATGGGTACCACACAGTATTACTTTAAAGGTTCTACATTTGCTCACCCAACCTCACCAATCCTCTCAGCCCCAGGAGTGTCCAGCCTTTTGTCTCATCCAGCTGTGGGTCTAAATGTGGTCAATGTAGGTTGCATCATGTCCCCTGAACGAATTTTGTAACATTTTCTTTCTGTGTCTTTTTTTTTTTTAATTTATTTTTATCATTTGGTAAAGGTGATTTTCAATGCTGTCTTTCTTGCTGCTGCACATCCACTTGTTTCACTTACAGAGAGACATCCGTAAATTCTTTTAAGATTCTTACCCGTCGTATATATTCTTTTCTGGTGACTAGAGTGTGCTGAGTCCACTTCTTGAGCTATAGAGTAGATTTTGTCGATTACCTATTTCATCTTTGGAATGGTATCTGTGTTAATTTCAACCCTCTGGTTTATGTCTCACCCCACCCCACCTTTCCACTTTATCAGCCATAAGTGTGTTTTGTAAATATGTGACCCTGTTTCTGTTTTGTAATTTAGTTCATGTGTATCTATTTTATATTCCACCTATAAATAGTATCTTGTGCTAAGTGTCTTTTTGTGTCTGACTTTTGTCACTTAGAATGATCTTATCTAAATCCACTCGAGTTGCTGCAACTGGCCTTATTTCATTGATTTCCTAGCTGAGTACTATTCCATTGTACATAAGTACCATATCGTCTTTATCCATTTTTTCCTTCCAAGGACATTTATATTGTTTCCAAGTCGAGGATCCTGCAAAAGTGCTGCATTAATAGTTGAAGTTCCTGTGTCCTGTTGATTTATGGTTATCCCAAAATATATCCCCAGGAGTGGTAGTGCCGTATGCTCTGTAACTCTATTGTTTTTTAATTAATTAAGTAATTAATTTTGCCTGTGTTGGGTCTTCCTTATTTCGTGTGGGGTTTCTCTAGTTGCAGGAAGTTGGGGCTACTTTTCGTTGAAGTGTGTGGGCTTCTCATTGCCGTGACTTCTCTTCTTGTGGTGCACTGGCTTTAGGCGTCAGGATTCAGTAGTTGTGGCTCACGGGCTCTAGAGCACAGGCTCAGTAGTTGTGGTGCATTGGTTTAGTTGCTCCGTGGCATGTGTTATCTTTCTGGACTTGGGCTCGATCCCGTGTCCTCTGCCTTGGCAGTTGGAGTCTTAATGTCTGAACCACCAGGAAGTCCCTGTAGCTCTATTTTTTAGAATCTTTAGGAAACATCATACCCTTCTCCAGCGTGGCTGTTAGCAATTGACATTCCCACCAACAGCGTAGCAGGGTTCCATTTTCTCCACATCCTCTCCTCCATTTGTTGTTTTTACACTTTGTGAGGTTGGCCATTCTGACTGGGGCAAAGTGCTACATCTTTGTCGTGTTGATTTGTGTTTCCCGCATGTTTGCTTGGCCACAAAGGTCGTATGGGTTTCAACCTGTACACCCTTTTTGGCCAACTGAATCATAAGCAATATTGAGCAGCTTTCATGTGCTTTAACGGCAAGTCCAATCTACCTCTTGCAATCCGGTTCCTGCAATTCTGCCTTGTTTTCAAGTTCTTTTCAGTTACTTACCCCAAGACATTTTTCTACAATAGTTGTCACTTACAACTTTGCAGGCGTTGTGGATTGCAGTGCCCCTGAGCAAGTGTCTTCAACTTGTTTCTGAAACCGTCCACAAAGTGGCAGGATTGCTTCAAGCCCCATTCTGGATACAGGGGCAGCCTGAGCCTTTAGGAAATTCCTCTTCCTGATTGGAAATTAGAGTGTCATGTGCTGTCCAAATACATAGAGCTTATTTCTCATTCCTTCCCCCCTTTTCCCTTTCATCCTCCCGACGAATTCCAAGCCTTGCATGACCAGCTGTTGGGTGTGCTGACTTCCCCAGGTGGGGAGACTCTAAGGAAAGAGGCTGGAGCAGGGAACCCTCCCCCAGGACATGTGGAGATAAGGTGACTTTTCCAAACTCTTCCCGCCCATATGGCCCCCCATCCTTTGGGGTTCTGTCCGGACACCCCATGGTTTTCAGCGGTGTGGGGCTCTGGCGCCGCCCTGCAGGGAGCAGCCCTGCTACCCGTGCCTGCAGCGCAGCCTGCTGGTCTCTCCATCCTGCCATTGGGCACAGTCTTCCACCTTCCCTGCTGCCTCGAATGATCTGTCTCCACACTGTCCGGCGATCAGCCCCTCCTCCCCACCGCCATCACCCCCCGCTCCACACCCCTCCTCCAGCCTCAGGGATGACCCAGGACTGGGCTGCCCGCCTGCCCACCCTTGGTCTGTGTCCTCAATCCACCTGTGCAGACAGGTGAGGGTTCCCTCCAGAGGCTCCCAAACACTTCAGCCCTACATCCTCCCCGGGGTCGGCCCACATTCTGTCGTGATGTTCCACCCTCACCAAGCCCCTGACTACATGGCAAGGGCAGGCATCGGGCTTGCTGCGTGCACTGCTGTGCGTCCTGCTGTATACACAGGCATGACCCTGCCCCAGGGTGCAGGAAAGGCAGCTCTACCTCGGGATGTGGGGAGATGGACTGACCACAGGGCGAACGTCAGCTCTCAGCTCACCAGGCAAGGGCAGCCGGGTTCTCACTCCTTGGACCCTTTCTCACCCAGCCTGACCATGACCCGGCTTTGTTCCCACACACGTTGTCCCTCCATTGGCCTCGTTCTTGGAAGCAGAGCAGGACAGTGTGGTCAGCGGTCACAGGCTGAGACACACAGACACTGGCTGACCCGCGTGCACCCATGCTGACCACACGGAACGGGCACTGCACCAGGGCCTGTGTGGTGTGGGTTCACCAGCCCACAGAGAGGCCGGGCCTCTGCTCCTGGCTCTAGGAGGTCACCTTGAGTCTTTTGGGAGTGTCCATGCTCCATGGGCCTCGCTCCAGGCTGGTCTGTGCTGACGGCGTGATACACGGTGGGGCTTCCTGAGTTGCCCCCAGAGGCTGGAGGCCAAGGTCAGGCACATGGTGGTCCCCACATTGACGTGACAGACCCCAATAAACCCTGCACTTCAGGACTCAGGTGGGCTTCCCTGGGCTGCCACAGCCGAGGAAGGTGGACCTTGCTCATCCCCCCATCCTTGCTGATTTTAACTTGCATCCTTCAGCATAATGAACCCTGAGTATAACATCTTCAGGGAATTCTGGGAGCCTCCAAGAAAAAAGAAGCCGGGGAGGGGGTCTCTGGGTCCCCGACTCTGCAGGTGGGGTCAGAAGTCGGTGGGGAGGATCTTGGGGCCCTGGAATCTGAAGGGCCCCTCTACCAGGGGAGGGTAGGAGACCCCGGATGGAAGTTAAACTGAGTCCAAGGCCCTCCTGGGTAGGAGGCATCCTAGCCCCGGGGATCCTGAAGAGGCTGGCTCCCTCCTCCCCTCCGCCTCCAGGCCTGGTCCTTGCTCTTGAGAAATTCCCTAGGGTGGAGTCCTGGTGCTGGAGGTGCCCCGATGCTGTGGCCTCCTGAGCCTCCAGTGAGGATAATGGGATTGGGGGAAGACTTGTTCACAGAAAGGGAGCTTCTGCCAGAACAAAGCCTGGGTCTCCTGTCCCCGACCCCAGGTGCACTGGGGAAGGAATGTGAGAGTGAGACTCCCTCCCCTCCCGAGACACACAGGACACATGGGCCCTGGTCACTGGACTCCCACACAATATTAAAATCTCCCACGTAGGCCTGATGGATGAGAGACACTATTTAAAGTCTATTAATGGGGTCAGGGGGGGCCCAGGGAGTGAGGCTGATGTGGGGAGAGTTGGAAAATCACCCAAGGACATGCTCTTCCTGCAGCGACCCCCCAGGTGAGCCCAGGTGGAGGTGGACCCATCAAGTCAGAGCCCACATCCTGGGTCTTTGGGGGACAAATAGCCAAGCACCCCCAGTTCTTGCCTTCACCTGTTGCAGTTAGGGCCTGCCCTGTCTTCTTCATGGTCGAATTCTCACCCCTCCCAGAAGCCCTCTTGGGGGTTAATGCGATGGGGGTGTCCATGGCAGGACTGGAGGGTCTGTGGTGGGCTGGAGGCCACGTGGCAGGCAGGAGGGCTCCCACCCATCCTGCCGGTCCCCACCTCCTGGTCATAGGCCCGCACAGAGTCCACCAGGCTGTGGATGTGCTAGAAGGTGCAGAGGTCCAGGGACCGGTCCAGCCCATGCAGGTGTCTGATCACTGAGCGGTCAGTGTGGAGTGTTCACAGGGAGCCCTGGCCGTGCTCGCACTCTCCCGTGAAGGACACATCAGCGTGGTCCCTGGAATGACCGGGAGGTCAGCCAGAAGCGCTCCCCACCCAACCTCACTGTTACCACCAGAAACAAGAGGCAACTCCGTGCAGAAAG
Organism: Eubalaena glacialis; assembly: GCF_028564815.1. Lineage (NCBI taxonomy): Eukaryota > Metazoa > Chordata > Mammalia > Artiodactyla > Balaenidae > Eubalaena > Eubalaena glacialis. The sequence continues at coordinate 17,931 of NW_026871167.1, read as the reverse complement.
ACAGAACATCACCAGCCTGATGCTGTCCTGAGGAAGATCGGCTGGCATCTGGGAACTGGGTGTTATAGTGGGTTGAATGGGGGTCCCCCAGAAGTTATGTCCACGTCATGCCCCCCAGAATCTGAGAATGGAACCTTATTTGGAAGTAGGGTCTTTTCAGGTATAATTAGTTACGGATCTGAAGATGAGGTCATCCTGGATCAGGGTGGCCCTAAATCAGTGCCAGTGTCCTTCTAAGAGACAAGCGGAGAGACACAGACACACAGGAGACACCATGTGAAGACGGAGGTAGAGACGGGAGGAATGCGGCCACAAGCCCAGGGATGCCTGGAGCCTCCAGAAGCTGGAAGAGGCAGGCAGGACCCTCCCCTGGAGCCTCTGGAGGGAGAGCGGCCCTGGGACACCTTGACCTCAGACGTCTGGTCTCCAGGACTGAGAGAGGACAGGTTTCTGTTGCTCTGAGCCTCCGTTTGTGGTCGTTTATTACAGCTGCCCCAGGAAGCTAATGCAGCTGGTGAGCAGCTCCCTTCCCTGATCTAAACCCTCCCTCCTCCCTTTAGGGGCAGCTCCCTGCGCCTGTGCTGTTTGCACAAACCATGTGGTTCATGCTGAGCCCTGGCTCCCCTTCTGGGCACTGGCATTTTGGAGGGTGAGGGCAGACAACACCACGTGACCAGCCCCCAGCCGGGTGCCAAGTCTCTAATGAGCCTCCCTGGGGGGACGGGGGTGGGGGTAACTGTCATGGTTCTGCCCTTCGTCGCTGGGGGAAGAGACATCCTAGAGACCCTCAAGGGAAGGAGTGGGCATGAAGGGTCATGAGGTGACCGGAGCAGGGGCCCTCCCTCCCGTGCATCCCTACTGCGTGCTGTGCCCCATCTCAGCTGTGAGCACACAAGCCACAAGCATGTGCTGGGTCCTGTGAGCCTCCCAACCAGTCCCTGAAGGTGAGGGCGGCCCTGCAAACCCCAGCTCTTTCCTCCACGTCTAGTAGGTGGAAGACCCACTTCTCCTTGCCATTCCAGAAGCGGTTCTGGGGCTGTCCTGGGAGGGCTTCTGGGGTTATGCGGGCTGAGCCCCTATTGCTAAGTCCCCACTTCCCCACAAGAACGTCCAGAGCAACCTGTTTGCCCTGTTGCCTGAATGCCCCCCCACCAGTTTTCTCAGGAAAGAATCAGGGGGTTCCGTAGCAGCGTCTGCAGGCAGCTCTGCATCTGGGCCTACGTTCACATCTTCTGTGTAAACACCGAGAACCTTCCCTGACACGTGCCCCAGCTGACCACCTCCGCATGCCGACCACAGGCCCCAGTGCGGGCGTCAGACTGACCGCCCGTCTCAGCCTCCTCCTCTTGTTGTCAGAGCTGCTCCAGGTCCTGCTCAGAACCCGTGGACCCACCTTTCACAGGGCTGTCCTCCACCCCCCAACTTCGGCAGGAGTTCACCTAAGTATTTAAGTTAAGGGGTCCAGAGATAAGAAAGGAAGCTACAAACAAACAGATGAAACCAGCTGGGACCAAGATGGCAACGAATGTGACCTCCAACAGACCCTGAGTCTCATCACATGTTGAATTTACTATATCAGCATATTAAGTGACACACCTATCAGTGGCCATGACTGGACTTGAAGGACCAAAGACGGGTGAAAGGAGGTGGTACCCCACTCGCTTGGGAAAATCCCTGCCCCTTCCCCGGAAGGCCTCTTCATCCCCATCATTAGCCTCATTCCTCCTCCCTTTGTCTTTACCCTTTAAAATTAAACCACTCTCTCCAGGAGGGCGAGAAGTTGGTCTGTGAACTTCGTTCCCATTTCTCCATTCTTTGGCCACTGAACAGAGCCTGTGCTGTGGTGGTCTCAGCTTTGGTTTTGTTATTTGCCTACTTGAACCCACATGGAAAAAGGAAACCTTCCCTGCTGAGGCAGAGCGCCTCGCCAGGCGAGGGCCCGAGCAGGGTCCATGTGACTTCACTTGGTAACAGTCTGTAAGGGTACGGTGGTCTCTGCCTGTGGGGTGGGGGCATGGCACACGTACAGCCACAGCACCGGCTCCGTGGACGGCACGGCCCCTCGTGGGCCTGGACCGTGTGCTCTCGTCCCCCCACGCCTGACACCCCCTGACATTCATGACGCGGTGACACTGGCTGCTGGGCATCCAGTCAGGAGGGACCAGGGGCAGCATCTGGTACCAGATCAGACACGCCTTTTCACAGGCAGGGGACATAGGAGATATTAGGACTTTGTGTCTGGAAAACAAACCAAGCGGCTAGAAGGTGATCTGAGCTGTGGACGTGAAACCCACGTGCGAGGTGAGAGCTCCCACTGGACACTGGCTCGGGAGCTTCCACACAGGGGATGACCACACCAGTGCTTCCTGCCCGACCCCTCCATGCCTCCCTGGTGGGCACGGCTGGACCTGCGCTCCTCAGGATCCCCAACCCCGAGCCTGAAGGTCCGATGCTGGCAGGGCCTGGGGACGCGTGTGGTCACCCCACCAACGCTGCTTGGCTCCTCCTCCCCAGTGACCAGGGGAAGGCAGCCCCGTGGAGTATGAGGCCCTGCACAGGCAAAGCTCGCACACCCCCTCCTCAGGACTCCCGGCCCCGCCCTGCTTCCTCAGGCCCACCGTCTGCCCCTCCCAGTGCCCACATCCCACCGCCCCACATTCCTGGTGTGGACGTCCACATACACAAGCTGCTCCGTGTCCTCTTCCCACATGGGACACCCCCATCCCTGCTTCTTCCTAATGACGGCCTGGACCTCACCTGTTCTGGGCAGGAAGAGGGCTGAGGAGGAGGCCGGCCTGTCCTGTCTGCCTCCCAGGGGCCCAGACACAGGGTTCGGGGGCTGCTGGGCCTTGAGGTCTGGATGCTTCCAGGTGTGGGATGAACCTGCCACTGTCCACTGGAGCTGCCCCTTCCGAGATTCAGGAAACTGGGGGACCCACCAAACGGAGCCCATCCCCAGGCTCTGCTGCAAGTCTGCTCGGATTTGCTCTCCTGATCTTGAAGACAGACCTGCGGGAAACAGGGCCTGCGATTCCCATACTGACGGTGTTCTGTGGAATGTCCATTTTCCATTTCCCTTTCTACCCTGTTCTGAGGAAATTACTAGTCAATCCATGCTACCATCACCCGATAGTGACTGGGAAGCTGAGGCTCTGAGAAGCCAAGTAATCCAGCCAGAAGCACAGGTGTGGGACCACGGAGTGGGGTCTGCACCCGCCACCTGCCCAGGGGGACTGCCCACTCCCCGCAGCTTCCACACCTGTTCCCTTCACCCACACCCCCAGGCCCAGCTCACAGAGCCTCCTCTTGGGGGGATTCACTTACCTTCTTCTAACAGGATCCGTCTCACTATCGTGTTCTGGGATCATCCGGAAGGCTTGTCACTCTGACGCAGGTTCAGCCGCACATCACCAGGGCAGCTTTCTTGGATCACACTCACCACCTGCACGTCCACTCCCAGCTCAGACCCAGAAGAACCCCCTCGGCCCCGAGCCCCATGGCTCTGCCTGGGCTCCCACCTCCCCCTGCCTGGTCCGTCCCTCTCATGTCCCCTGCAGTGTCACCAGGAGCTCCCACCTGCCCCAAGCAGGCTGTCTGCTCTGTCCTGGGGAGACCTCCCTGGTGTCAGGAGGAAGACACAAGAGGTACCCGTGGGGCCTCCCTCACGCAGCACAGTGGCCAGCACCCACCTACTGACCTCATCACTCTGGATGGACAGGGGTTCATAGGGCCCGCAGCATCTCCTGGTTCTCATTTCATCCCAGCACCGCCCACAGGGAAGTTGCTAAGCAACTCTGTGCCGGCTGCACAGAGAGGACGCTCATACACACGCCCCCCTTCCAGCACCCGGGGCTCTCGTGGTCAGGCCCCTCCCAGGATATGGAGCTCACCTGAGCAGGTACCCAGCAGCCCATGGGGCTCTCATGGTCAGGCCCCTCCCAGGATATGGAGCTCACCTGAGCAGGTACCCAGCAGCCCACAGGGTTCTCGTGGGCAGGCCCCTCCCTGGATATGGAGCTCCCCTGGGCAGGTACCCCGGCAGGGCTGGGCACACAGGAACCGTGCACATAGCCCTCATTGCAGAGCACCCCCAGCTCACCTGTTGCTCAGAGCTGACACAGAGCACCTCAGAGCAGGGCTTGAACTAACAAACAGCAGCTCCGACAGGTCTGTGACCCTGGGCTTCACTCTGTGTGGCCTCTCTCCGCCTGGTCTTCCAGGGGTTTCCACTGCAGCCGGGGCACCAGGCTTCTGTCTCCACCCACCACCCCTCCTCTCCCTGACTCCTGAGTTCCTCTCATTAGGAGAGGGTCTTCTTGAAGTTGTCTCCCACTCATGGACCAGATAAAATGATTAGAAAACAAGCCAGGGCTGCCGCCTCTTGTCTATCCTGACTCTCAGGACCCTACACCTGTTCCTTGGACCTGGCCGGTGCAGCAAGGCCCATTTTCTGCAACTCTGAGCCCCTGAGGGGCGAGGATTGGCTGACCTGGGCAGCCTGACTCGGCCGGCCAGCCCTCCACAGGTGTGCCTGGGTTGAGGTCAATATAAATACCCCTCCAGGCAGCAAAAGCCCCTGCAGCTGTGCCTGACGCCATATTCTCTGCCCCGTCAGCAGTCTCGGGGCTGGGCTGGTGGGAGGGAGTAGGGCCCACGGCTCTATGGGTGGCCCGGTGTGAGTGGGGCTCTGCTGGACTTTCTGCAGGAGTTGCCGGGCTGCCACCTGCTAAAGAAGAGGATGTGTCACCCATACCTGCTGCTGGAATTTCTACCCGGGCAGAGGTGAGGAAGGAAAAAAGCAGTGGGGGCTGGGACAGGAGGGGTACCTCAGGCAGGGAAATGGAAAGCTTCCAGAAGAGTGCCCGGGGCCAGGACCATCCTGGCTGGCCTGCAGGCACCAAGTCGGCCTGCGTGTTGTCGCTGGTGTGACTCCAAGCCCCTTCCTCTAGGCTTTGAAGTCCTTGCATACATTCAGGTGTTTTACCTGGGAAGGGTGGGAAAAGTTCAGCAGCAGTTGGCCTGGGGCTCAGCTCACGTTTACTCAGAGACGCCTCCTCACGGTCCCCCAGCTTTGCAATGAGGACGCTCCTTGTGTGGGGGCTGCTGGCTGCATGGGAGACGATTCCCCACCTGTGACCAACTTCAGAATTGTTTACCACTGGAGCAAGTGTCCTGATAGGGTTTTCATCTGTGTAACTAGTGGGTTCTTAATTAGCAACGTGAACGGTGATAACAGAGGTCCTGAATCAGGATGGAAATACTTATTTTATGCATGTACAGGCGTAAAAACCTGGGGAGACCGTGTGCAGCCGGCACCCTTAGGGTTGGGCTTCTGACTGACTCCTCAACGTTCTGGTGTCCAGCCATTGCTTTAGGATTTCTGGGGCCCAATGCTGACTCTAAGGGCTCTACAATCCAGCCTCTGTTGGCCTTTAATGAGACCCACACTTCCAGGATCCTACAGAGCAGGGTCTGTGTGACCGTTCTGTGGCTTCTGTAACAAATGACCACAAGATGGGTGGTTTAAAACAACAGGAATTCATCCTCCCCCAGTCCTGGAGACCAGACATCTGAGATCAAGGTGTTGGAGGACGGAAGTCTCTCCAAAGGCTCCAGGATAGGGTTCTTCCTGCCTTTTCCAGCTTCTGGGGGCTCCAGGCGTCCCCAGGCCTGTGGCTGCATCCCTCCCGTCTCTGCCTCTGTCTTCACGTGGCTTCTCTAAGTCTGTGTTTCTCTTCTTTTGTTTCTCATAAGGACTCTCTCAGTTGGATTGAGGGCCACCCTAACCCAAGATGACCTCACCCTGAGATCCTTAACTACATATACAAAGACCCTTTTCCCAGATATGGTCCTGTTCACGTGTTCTGGGGGGGCACATCTTTTGGGGTCAGCATTCAACCCATTGCCTGTGTATAAAATAACCCTCATTTTAGGAGATTGCCAAGGTCCCGTATAGACTGGCACAGACAGCAGCCATGTGGGTGGGGGTCTGGGGAGAATGAGGACCCTGGAATCACCTGGAAGGGATGAAGTCCTGGCAGCATTAGGTGAGCTCTTCCACCACGGGCCCCGTGGAAACAGCCACTCCACTCTGTCCGTGGAAAGGGACCCAGTGCCGAGTCCAGAAGTGGTTACCTTGCAAAGCTGGCTCTTCTGGGATTTCATCATCAATAGCATCATGTAACCAGGAACTACGGGCTTGGAGGAGTCACTCTCTGGCACATGATGACAGCACTGTCACTTTAGGCTCATCAAGCCTAGAATAGGGATGTTTGAAGGAGAAGAGTTTGGGAGATTGTGAAGCTTGGTTGTCAAGGAAACTGAGCAGGTTTGTCAAGGTTGTCAAGGAAACTTCTCCCTTAAACTGACGGCAGGGCTGGGAGAGCTGAACTCCAGGGATCTTTTAAAGGGGCTGCTCTGAAGCACCATCACCTGAGAGGTGGTCTCACCATGAGCTGGGGTTTGAGAAAAGTGTGATGAGATTAAGCCTGACTTTCTGTGACAGCTGGGGAGGGGTTTGTAAAGCACCTTGGCTTTTAAGGCAGAAGTTTGTTGCTGGAACAAAGTGTCTCCCAAAACTGGGCTGAAGCTCAAGCTGTCTCTTTCCCCTTCTTGTGAGAGTCCAGGGCAGGTGGGTGTCAGGTCCCAGGCTCTGTCCCCCTTGTTTCTCCTCCCTGCTTCCAGGTGAGGGCTCCAACCAGCAGGGTGGGGTGACCAGGTGGGCATCATGCCCTCCGTCCAAGGATGCAGGCTGGCCAAGGCCCTCACCACCTCCACCCCTTCCCCTTGGTAACACGAGACACTACGCCCTAGCTGTAAGGGGTGGGAAAGCTGGGAGGTGCAGGGTAGCTGTGAACAGGAAAAAGGGAAATGGGTTCTGATGGGCAGCTGCGCGGCCCTGCTGTGAGGGTCGCCCAGACGCTAGCGCACAGACTCTGGATCCTGTGAAGCTTCGATGCTTTGTGGTTCTGGAAATCCTATAGGAGACGGTCCACAGCAGGTGAAGCTAATGCTCTCAGTGGAGGTGGTGAAGCTAAAGATCTGCAGTTCAGACCGAAGGTGCCGATGTACATACAGGACAAAACCATCTCGTGTGAATGGACTTCAGGCACGTTTAACATGAATGCAGTCATGTTAATGCCTAGCATCTTCTATCTTGTGTCTCTCCTCAGGGTCCCCCTCCTCAGATCCTGAGGATCCTGTAACTCACGTACAGGGGGATGGAGAGTGGGCTCTGTCCAGTCTGAGCCCTGAGTTACCCTGCATGTGAGTCTGCTCAGGACCTCCATAACAAATACCACAGACTGGGCAGCTTGAATAACAGGCCTATCTCCCAGTCCTGGATGCTGTCTGAGATCAAGGTGTGTGCAGACTGGCTTCTCCTGAGGCCTCTCTACTTGGTGCTTAGACAACCATCTTCTCCCCAGGTCGTCATGATCTCCCCCTGTGCCTCTCTGTGTCCTAATCTCTCCTTGTAGGACACCAATCCTATTGGATTAGGATCCACCCTAGTGACCTCATTTTTACCTTGATCACCTCTTTAAAAATCCCATCTCCAAATACAGCCACATCCTGAGGTCCTGGGTGTTAGGGATTCAGCATGTGAATTTGTGGGGACATGGCTGAGCCTATCCCATCCTCCTTAGGAGCCAAGTGTGCCTCGGTCCTTCCTTCCCTCAAGTCACACGAGGTGATGTAGTGGCTCAGGGAGAGGCCACTCGTGCAGAGTCTGTGTCCCAGCTGGGGAGCCCTTCTCTGCTCTCTCTGATCAGGCAGTGGCCGTGCCAGTCCCCTCCTGAGGTGAGCAGTTCTGGGGTTTCCTGCCATGTCGCCTGGCCAGCTGAGGTGCTCACTGTCAGGGAACCCAGGAGCCAGCAGCCTCGTGGGGATGCCAGGGACTCTCAGGGCCTTGGCAGATGTCTCTCCCAGCAGATACCCTAGTGGAAGTGGGGAAACATTTGGGGGATTACAGGTGGGAGAGAGTCACAGTCTCGTTTATGCTTCAGAAAGACCACGTTGGGGTGGGATGTGAGGTGCACCGTGTGGGCAGGGAGTTTTACCAGGGCCTGATGGAGGAACCAGGCACAAGATCGGGCTTGGGCCAGGGCTGTGGGTGTAGAGGTGAATTAGTGTGGGAACTGGCCACAGACTGTTGTCGAAATCTCGGCTTCCCTGTGCACCGAGGCCAAACAGAAATACGGAGACAGGGATTTTGGAGGAAGAGAGAGATGGCTTTATTCTTCTGCCAGACAACAGGGAAGACACAGCCAGCTAGCGCCTCAAGAACTGGGCACCCCTCCTTGAGAATCAGGGAAGATTTTATACGTGGCGCTCTCGCAGTCCGGGGTATAGGATGAGGATCAAAGTAGTGAAGGTCTTGCATTCCTCCTTTCCTTTGCATTATTTCAAAACAGTCATAGCTGGCATCAGGCTGCCCGGTAATTGGGGTCCGGCAGTCTGGTAATTGCGTCCGTTTGCCTCTGGTTTATCGACCAGTGACCTTGTTTCTGAAATGCAAAAACTATAGGGGGTGACTTGTTATGAAGGGCGTATAGAATGTAAGTGCTGGACATAATAAGGTTAGGGAGTGAGAGGCAGGGGATGTAACTCACACAGAGTTAGGGGTGATGGGTGCCGAATGTAAATGACATAGCGTCAGGGAGTGAGGTTAGCTTTGTAAAGTACACATCTAGTTACTACAAATTAGTGACAAAGTAAAACAAGGAGTGATTAATTCTTTCAGGCCAGATTATGTTTCTTCTCTAGCCTATTCGCTGTTCCCTTTGTTTTCCTTGTTCTCAGGGGAGGGAAAACTTCATTTCTATTTTTGCTGCAACAAGACTCTGGAGGAGCAGATGACAGTCAGTGGGGCACAAGGAGAGTGGGAGCCTGGGAGACCCCAGTGTTACCAAACGAAACTTGGGTCCGCTTGCCCGAGTGCAGTAAAGCCAGTCTACTGACACCGGGTGTGGTGAAGGGAAGTGCAGCTTTAATTGTAAAAGTGCCAATACAAGGAGGCCAGGCGGCCTGTGCTCTAAAACCCCAAACTCCCTGAAGGATTTCAGCAAAGGAATTTTAAAGGCCAAGTGATGGAGGGGGGTCGCAGGGTATGTGATCAGCTGGTGCACAATTCTCTGGTTGATGGTGAGGTAACAGGCGGTTAACACTCTAAATTCTTAGGCACCAGAAGTTCCGGGGCTACCTGTTCATGATCATCAGGTAGTTAATTTCTTCCGTTTGGTGGTGGTTTCAGCATCTGTAAAACAACTCAGGAAGCGTGCATCAGATGCTGTTATCCAGGTACTTCAGAGAGGAGCTCCAGCAGAGGATGTGGGGGAGGGGTCTGTCCTGGGAAGGCCCCGTAGGGTCCTGCTCGGTTACACCCGGTGCCTGGGCTCAGCAACCTGGGAAGGTGGGGCTGCTCCTGGGTGTGGAGACCTGCAGGATCCTGGTCCCCTGAGTGCCCTGTTAGCCCCCAAGGTGAGATGGGGGTGCAGTGACTGGACAGAGGCGTCTGGCCTGGGAGAGGGGTCCAGGCTGGAAATGTCACGGGACTCATCGCAGGGAGGGAGAGGAAAGGCCAATGGGGGCAGGTAGGTCACAGCAGACTATGTGCAGGTGATTGCGGTCCTGTTGGAAGCAACTCAGAGCCAGAAAGGAGTGGCCGTCAGGGGCTCAGCTCCATTCTCTTGTTCCTTTGTAAAACCGCTGTGTCAGAGTTTGAGACACCGCCAGGAGACGTCTGGGCCCAGTGTTGCCATGGCTTCATCAAAGGGGCCCAGGGGGAACACAGAACCACTGCAGGCCCTGCCCATGTCCGCACTGGGAATGAATCCCATCGGGGCTCCTGGGCTCACAGACTTGAGGGAACCTCTGTCCTCGGGACTGGTCTTCCTCCTTCCTCTCACCTGCTGGTCAGGAGCCCAGGCACCCCCATCCTGGCTCCACCCCCAGGGCCTGGATTCTGGGACAGCTTAGGGGTAAGCAAGACCCTCATGTTCCTTTATCTGCCTGGGGGTGAGAATGTCTTAAACGCTGCAATTGACTGATGATGGAGGGCTGAGTGTTTCCAGCAGGTATGGGTGGAAAGATGGGGTGTGAAGTTCCTGTGTCTGCAGGGTCTTCCCAGCGTGAAGATCTGTGTGTTTCCCCCGGCCAGTCAGCGTCCTCCCAGGAAGCCCAGATCCAGGTTTACGAGGGCAGAGGCTCTCCCCTTGCTTATCTGTAACTTCCCGTTCCCACAATGAGGAGCCTGGCTCCCACCATCTGCCATTTATGTATGCATTGCTCCTTTCCAGGTTACATGTGCAGAGGTTTCAGAGTTGTTAGCTACTACACCCTGGAAAGAACTTCGTAAAATAAAGCCCACTCTTTATATACGGTCCATTTTGCCTTTAGTCTACAGATTCCATTCATTTCCAAAGGTAACTTAGGTCAGCACCTTTTATCCCATCCCCTACAGTGAGTTGTTTCCATATATTTCTAACACAGTTAGACTCTGTCACATTATGTATTCCATCCTGACACATGCCTACATTCTAAATAACTAAATTTGAATAGATTATGATTGGCCCCTTGGGCTATACACATCTGTGGGCTTAGACAAATGCATAGTGACAGGTATCCATCCTAGAATGTCACATGGAATACTTCAAACCCCCCACCCCATGATCTGCTTATCATCTATGTAGCTTTGCCTTTCCCAGAATGTCACCAATGGGGTCATACTGTGTGCAGCCTCCTCAGCCTGGATGCTTTCACTTAGCAGTATATACTGAGGATTTATCCATGTCTTTCCATAGGCTGATGGTGCATTCCTTTCTGCTGAGTAGTATTCCACTGCATGTGTATGGGCGGAAAAACAATTTTCCCTCTACTTTTGCAGGTTCTTGGTTGAGGCCACCCTGCCCCTGTAATAAAAGACAGATTACCAGGAGAAAAGCAGAAGTTTAATTACATGTCTACCTTCTGAATACAGGGGGGATAGCAAGGAAAACTGAGTCACTCCCTGAAATGACCAAAACCATCCCCTTAAATAGCTCTTCAGCTAAAAACAGAAGAAATATGCTGGGGAAGGGAGGAAGACCACTTATGGCAGGTTATCATGCAAAGCACAGTAAACAAGGGTATGATTGTTTGCACATTTAAGTCAGGACTTCTCCATTGAAAAGAGTTACTTAAGATTTAATTATCCTTCTATTTTTGGTGCAAAGAGGGACATACCCTTATAAATGGCGACTTCTGTATTGTAAATGTCTTTCATAAAACAGCAATCTCAGTTTTCTGAGATTTTTTTTTGAATATATTATTTTATTTTTGGCTGCATTGGGTCTTCGTTGCTGCGTGCAGGCTTTTCTCTGGTTGTGGCGAGCAGGGGCTACTTTTCTTTGCAGTGCGTGGGTTTCTCATTGTGGCTTTTGTTGTCGTGGAGCACAGGCTCTAGGTGTGCAGGCTTCAGTAGTTGTGGCACACGGGGTCAGTAGTTGTGGCTCGTGGGCTCTAGAGCGCAGGCTCAGTAGTTGTGGAGCATGGGCTTTGTTGCTCTGCGGCGTGTGGGATCTTCCCGGACCAGGGCTCGAACCCGTGTCCCCTGCATTGGCAGGCAGACTCTTAACCACTGAGCCACCAGGGAAGCCCCCCTTTTTTTTAAAGCAGACCAATAATCCTTATGCCAGAGAGACATATTTTGGGGTGGCATATTCTACTCACCTTGACATGGATCTACCCCAATTTGCTTATACATTCATCTTTTGAAGGATATCCTGATTTCTTCAAGTTTTTAGCCATTATGAAAGTGCTGCTGTGCATAATTGCATCCTTGTTTGCATTTGGACATAGATTTTCAAAGCAGTTGCCTGAATACTGGAAGCATGATTGTTGGATCCCAACGTGAGACTTGTTTAGCTTTGGAAAAAACTGCCAAATTGTTTTACAAAGTGGCTGCACATGCATCCCCCCAGCTATGAGGGAGAGCTCCTTTTGTTCCTCACCCTCTAGCAATTGGTATTTTCATATTTTTGGAGTTTAGCAGTGCTAATAGGTGTGCTGTGATATCTCATGATTTTAATTTGTAATTCCCTAATGGTATATGATGTTGAGCTTGTTTCTGTATGATGTTTACCATCTGTATATCTTTTTTTGGCGGGATGTCTGTTCAGATCATGCTGTTCACGTTCATGCTGAGAGGAGCCCTGTCTCCTCAGGACCCACTGGGGCTTTGGCTTCTGGGACACGCGGGTTGCGTCCACGCTGACGGCCAGGTTTCAGGACAAGCTGGGGTCGAGTCCACACTAACAGAGGCCGAGTCTCCTCAGGATCCCCTGAGGCTTCAGCTTGGGGACACTGTGGGGTCCAGTTCATGTTGAGAGGAGCCTGGTCTCCTCAGGACCTGCTGGGAGGTGACGCCACTGAGGGAAAAGGTGAGGAAATGTGGGGAGAAGGTTCCTGTGCATGGCTGACCGCTGAGGGTGTCTGTCTTCAGAGGACCCAGGAGAGGAAGGGCTTGATGTGGAAAACTGGGTTTTTGGCCGCTTTTGTGTGTGGTGTAGACAGAGTGCAGTGTTGTTCTTTGGCGTGTGGAGCCTGGTTTTCCCAGCACCATTTCTTGAGGGGACTGTCCTTTCCCTGGTGTATGTTCTTGGCTCCTTTCTTGTGAATTAACTGATCACATACCTGTAGGTTGATTCCTGGGCTCTCTGCTCTGTTCCTCTGGTCTGTGCGCCTGTTTTTGTGCCAATTCCACACTTTTTTGGGACTGTAGCTTCGTAATGAAGTGTGAAGTCAGGGAGCGAGATGCCTCCAGCCCGTTCTCCTTCCTCAGGGTGGCTTTGGCTCTTCTGGGTCCTTTGTGGTTCCACACACATCTTAAGATTGTTTGCTCTGTTTCTATGGAAAATGTCGTTGGACTTTTGGTAGGGATTGTGTTGAATGTGTACATTAATTTGGCTAGAATGCATATTTTTTAAAATTAAGAAAAAAATTTTGGGCCACACCATGTGGCATGCATGATGCGGGATCTTAGTTCCCCAACCAGGGATCGAACCTGCGCCCCCTGCAGTGGGAGCACAGAGTCCCAACCCCTGGACGGCCAGGAAAGTCCCACCTTAGAATGCATATTTTCAAAATATTCTTTTTACCCATGAGCACGGGGTATCTTTCCATTTATTTTTGTCTGTTCAGTTTCCTTTATCAGTGTCTTCCAGTTTTCAGTGTGCAGGTCCTTCACGTCCTTGGTTAAATTTACTCCTAGTTATCTTTTTGGATGAAATTGTAAGTGGGATTTTTTAAAAAAATTCCTTTTCTGATGGTTCATTATCAGTGTATAGAATCACAAATGATTTTTGTGCATTGATTTTTCTTTTTTTTTTTGTATCCTGCAGCTTTACTGAATTCATCTTTTAGTTGTAACAGTTTTTTGGTGGTTGAATATGGAAAACTAGAATTCAGAAATCCCACTGTTTCAACTACATCTAGGTCATCCACAGCACCCAAGACATAGTGGCTCCCAATGTAATCTTCCAATGGTGCCTCTTGTAGTATGTGGACTCCTACAAGGGTGATTGGCATCACCACTGTGGGTGAGCTGGATCTGGGTAGAGCTTGGCCTCTATAACAAAGTTTGATGTCTGTATTTCTGGCGTGGTATGGCATGGTTGTTTTGATAAGTACTTTATTTTCTAGTAAATTTCAAGTGTATAAAAAACTTCAAATAGCAGTATCAAGTTTTCCACATTCACAAAATACTCCAGTTTGTTTTACCCTGTGAGAGTGGGAGGGCCACTCTCCCAGGGAACCAGCACATAACCCCAAAATGAGGAATAATTATGGTTTCCACATTATAATCCTATCCCCAGACCTGCTTCAACTTTCACCAGCTGCCCCAGCTTTGTGGAAATATATTTTCCATTCGAATCCAGTTTTCTTTTCTTGGAACCATCACTGGGGCTTTTCCTCACTTTAAAAACCTTGCTGGACTTAGAGTGTACAAGATGAGCATGATCTGGGTGGTTTTTCTGTGTGGCTTCTTTCACTTAGGATGTTTGCAGTGTTTATCCACATTGTAACATTGATGATTATTTCATTCATTTTTTCCATCGTGATTAAAAATACATAACATTTACCATTTAAACCACTTTTTTAAAGCTTTTTTAAAAATTTTATTTTATTTTTTATTTTTTGGCTGTGTCGTGTCTTTGTTGCTGTGTGCAGGCTTTCTCTAGTTGCGGCGAGCGGGGGCTACTCTTCATTGCTGTGTGCAGGCTTCTCGTTGCGGTGGCTTCTCTTGTTGTGGAGCACGGGCTCTAGGCACACGGGCTTCAGTAGTTGTGGCTCGCAGGCTCTAGAACGCAGGCTCAGTAGTTGTGGCACACGGGCTTAGCTGCTCCACGGCATGCGGGATCTTCCAGGACCAGCGCTTGAACCCATGTCCCCTGCATTGGCAGGCAGATTCTTAACCACTGTGCCGTGAGGGAAGCCCCATTTAAACCATTTTTAAGTATACAGTTCTATGGCATTAACTACATTCACATTGTTGTAAAAATAGCCTCACCATCCATCTCCAGATATTTTCCCCATATGAAACCGTAGGCATTAAACACTAACTCACCTCAACCCCTGGCAACCTTATTCTACTTTGTCTTTGAATTTGACTTATCTGGATACCTCATACTCGTGGAATCATAGAACGTTTGTCCTTTTTGTGTCTGGCTTGTTTCACTTAGCATAATGACTTCAAGGTTCATCCACATTGTAGCATGTGTGAGAATTACCTTAGTTTTAAAGGTTGAATCATATTCCATTGTGTATATACTACACTGTACTTATCCATTCATCTGTTGAAGGATGTGTTGTGTTGCTTCCACCTTTTGGCTGGAAATTGTGAATAATGTTGCTATGAATATGGGGTACAGATATCTGTTCCAGTCCTTGCTTTCTAATATTTTGGGTGTACACCCTGGAGCAGAATCAAGGGATCATACATTTTCCATGTTTTTGAGGAGCCACCATACAGTATTCCACAGTGGCTGTATAATTTTACTTTATTCTTTTATATGACAGAATAATGCAGCTTATGGATCTACCTTATTTTGCTTATCTGTTTACCTGCTGATGGACATTTAAATCTTTTCTACCTTGGGCTATTGTGAACAGTGCTGCTATGAATAATTGGTGAACAAGTTTTTGTTTGAACACCTGTTTTCCATATTTTGGGTATATATCTAGGAGTGGAGTTGTTGAACCACATGGTAATTATATTTTTGAGTAAATGCTAAAGTTTTGTACACATAGACTACACCATTGTACATCTCCACAAGTAACTTTTAAGGGTTCTAATTTCTCTACATTGTTGCCAACATTTGTTATTTTTATTTATATATTTAAAAATTTATTTAAAAATTTATTTAAAAATTTATTTTTATTCTAGTGTGTGTGAAGGGGCATCACACTGTGGCTTTAATTTGCATTTTCATCATGACTACTGATGTTTGACATCTTTTCATGTCCTTGTTGACCATTTGTATGTCTTGCCTGGAGAGCAGTCCATGCAAGTCATTTGTCTGTTTCAAAAATTTTATTGTTTGTCTTTTTGTTGATGAGTTGTAAAAGTCCTGGGTATATTCTCGGTAAAGAGTCTTATCAGATATATAATGTGCCAATATTATCTTCCATTCTGTGGGCTGTCTTTTTACTTTCTGGAGAGCCTCTTTTGTTGCACAAAGGTTTGTAATCTTGAGGAAATCCAAGTTATCTATTTTTTTCTTTCATTTCTTATGCTTTACTGTCAAATCTAAGAAACCATTGCTAAATTCATGGTCAGGAAGATTTAGTTCCTTGGTTTCTTTGAGAGTTCATACAGTCATCCCTTGGTACCCACTAGGCCGGGCTTTAGGCCTGGGATTGAGTCAGTGTGAGGGTTCAGGGGTCACGGTTTAGGGTTATGGGTCATTGTTGGAGAGTCATGGTAGAGGGTTGTGGTTAAAGGGTCAGGGCCGGGGATTAGAGTTTAGGGGTCAGGGGCGAGGGTCTAGGGGTCTGGGGCTAGGGTTGTTAGGGGGTTAAGGTTAGAGGTTAGGGTTCTTAGGGTAAAGGTTAGAGTTAGGTTTAAGCACAATTGGCCCTCATTGCCCTCCCCTCTCTTTCTCTCTCAGGCCTCCAGAATGGATAGGACTTGCCCAGGGTCAAACAAGAGTCAGGGAGCTGAGGTCAATAACTGTTTTTCTGGCCTCCCTTCCCTCAGTCCTGGGCTCTGAAAGAAGAATGAAATGTCTGTTCTTGTCTCGGACTGTTTCTTATCCAACTCAACCTCTGTCAAGGATTGGAGAGGGTGTCAGAAGTCATGCATGGTTTCCTTCTGCCCTCCTACCTGGGAAGGGTGATGCTGGCCCTACCCTGCCTGGGCAGCCTCAGATTCCAGCACAGCCCAGACAGGAGGGCACTCAGTGGACATGTGTGGATTTATACAGGACTGGGTGCAGTGACCTGCCAGCCCCCAGCTGCTGCCTTCTTAAGGGCTGGTGGGGCCCTCTTGGCACTGGAGGCATCCTTTGTCCCATCTGAGTGGGCATGAGTAGATGATCAAGCCTCAGGCAGGACAGCCCTTGACCTCTGACTATCCAGGCAGGCATCTGTGGTCCTCTAGCTCAGTCCAGCCTGGGCATTGTCAGGCCCTCATGTATAGTTACGGGCAATTCAACAGCTACCTGGGCAGTGTAGACATTCCTTTGAGAAGTTTCAACTACCAACATCCATGTGGTTGAGAAAAAGTCCTCCCCCTCACAGCCTCATAGGCTGCCAAGAGAAGTAATAATCCTCTAAACATTGGAGTGTGTCCCTGACACAACAACCATACAGGAGACCATGGCCCTGCAATCCTTTGTCTTTTCAGTCGTTAGAAACTTTTGACATTCATATTCATTAAGAATCAAAGATATGGGAGCACCTGGACCTCCCAATGGGAGGTTCACACTGAGGCTGCATTGTCTTGGAGAGCCATATGCATCCATGTGGCCTCTGGAAAGCCTGCCAATTATGGGTTCCATGGCATGGAATAATTCTTGAGCCTCCCATTACTTCATTGCACAAGAGTTTCCTTACCACCCTAGCATTTGGTTTCTTCACTTAGTAAATGAGAGAGAAGATACTAGAAAATGAGCAGTATTGTTTTTCAGGGATGGGCAATTAATATGGCCAGGGAGATGGCATAACTCAAGGGCTCCCACCTCTCAGGGGCAGGAATGAGGTCTGTGTGTCTTCTGAGGGCACATGGGCTGTTTTGGGCCAGCCTCTGAGATGTGAGGACCTGATGCCCAAGGAAAGAGACTTGAGTTTACCACCACCAACGATCCTGACTTGTCAGTAAGTGAAAGAACTTCTTGCAGTCTTGGGAGGACAGTAAGTAAATACTAATTTATTTTACTTCAGTAAGTGTGTCCAGTCGCTGGGAAAAGAAAAATTTGTAGTTGATATATCTGAATCAATAATCCCTGATCCTTCCTCAGGTGTCCTCACTGGGTAGGCATGGGTGGGGGAGATGAAGATTCTGGGTGGGACCAGATATTAGTGGAGCTGCCAAACAGCTCTGTCCCTGTTCCTTCCCTGTCCCGGGAGAGGGAAACCCTGGAACAGTGATAGGATAACCAGTATGGGGAAGAGATTCCTCAGTAATTAATTGGTCTTTTTGTATTTTCCTTAATTTAGTGTTCATTTTGGTAATGAGTTTTTACAAAGAAATCACCTGTTTCCTCTGGATTTCCAGTTTGTTACAGTAGGTTTCTCTTATTTGACGTTTAATTTTTCCTGTCTAATTTTCTACAGAATCATGACAAATAATGAACAAATATTGATACTCTATTATTAACCGAAGTCCCTATTCATGTTCCCTTTGTTATACCTTTCCTTGTTCCAGGATCTCAAAGGCCATGGGGTCATCAT
>NW_026871166.1:0-24678 GCF_028564815.1 Eubalaena glacialis | reverse complement strand
CTTTTTTGGGAGCTGGCCTCAAAAGCGCAGGATTGCTTCAGGCCCTATTCTGGTTCCGGGGGGCAGGCTGAGCCTGTGGTTCATTCTTCTTCCTGATGGGAAAATAGAGTGACCTGTGCCTGTCCCAACACCTAGAGCTAGTCTCTCATTCGTTCCCCCTCTTCCCGTTCATCCTCAGAACAAATTGCGACCTGTACGAAACAGGAGGTCAACGGTGCTGATTCTCCACGTAGGGAGATTGTTAGTGAAGCGGCTGGAATGGCGAACCCGAGCACAAGGAGAGGAGAAATGAGGTGCGTTTTAGAAACCTTTCCCGATCACACGGTGTACCATTTTCTGGGTTTCCCAGGCATGTTTTCGATGTAGGAAGATGCCCTTGAACCTGGAGATTTGGGACCCATGGCATGGGTACCACGCAGTATTACTTTAAAGGGTCTGCGTTTGCTCACCCAACCTCACCAATCCTCTCAGCCCCAAGAGTGTCCAGCCTTATGTCTCATCCAGCTGTGGGTCTAGATATGGTCAATCCAGGTTGCATCAGAGCCCCTGAAGGGATTTTGTAAGAATTTCTCTCTCTTTCACTGTCTTTGTTTTATGGGTTTTTTTTTTTTAAGTAGTCAGTTTTTATAAGGGGGTTTAGCTTCTTTTCCTTGCTGTGTTTATGCCGCTTTACACCCTCTTGATTCACTTCCAGAGAGATATCAATACATAGGTTTTAAGACTCTTCCTAGTCAGATATATTCTTGGGCGGTGAATAGGGGGTGTTGAGTCCAGTTCAGTGAGCAGGGAGTAGGTCTTGTCTATTAAATATTTGGCTTGTGGAACGGTATCTGAGCTAATTTCAAACCCTTGTTTTATGCATCGCCCCACCTCAGCTTTCCCGTTAAGCAGCCATAGTGTGTTTTCTAAATGTGTGACTCTGTTCTGTTTTGGAATTCAGTTCAGGTGTAGCGATTTTGACATTCCCTCTACAAGTGATAACTTAGGATAAGTTTCCTTTTCTGTGTGACTTACTTCACTTAGAGTCATCGTCCCTAAATCCACTCATCATGCTGCTACTAGCCTTATGACACTGATTTCATGGCTGAGTGATATTCCATTGTGCATAAGTACCACAACTTCTTTATCCATTTTTCTCTTTCCTGGGATATTTAAGGTGTACCGAAGTGGAGGTTCTTGGAAACAGAGCAGCCCTAAACTTTGGGGTGCCTGTGTCTTGTTGATTTTTAGGTTTCCCGATTTCTACGCCCATGAGTGGAAGGGCCCTATGCTCTCTAAGCTGTGTTTATTACATGTTTCAGGACGCAGCGTACACTTCTCCAGAGTGGCTGTTGGCAATTTCCACCCCGCCCATCAGCGTAGCAAGGCTCCCATGTCTCCATGGCCTGTCCTGCATTTCTGGTTTTTACACATTTTTCAGCATGGCCCTTTTGACCTCTGGCAAGCCAGACTTCTTTGTAGCGCCGATTTGCCTTTCCGGCTTGCTTGGTTGGCCAAAAAGGGCGTATGCGTTTTTTCCTGAATATATTCAGGAAAAAACGCATACGCCCTTTTTGGCCAAGGGCATCATTGTCAACGCTTTGCCGCTTTTCATGTGCTTTCAAGGCGAGTCGAATCTACCTCCTGAAACCGGTTTCCTGCAATTCTGCCTTGCTTTCAAATCCTCTTCGTTGCCTTCCCTCAATATATTTGTGGACGAGAGTTATCATTTATAACTCTGCAGGTTTGTGAATTGCAGTGCCCCTGAGCTCCATGTGTCAACTCGCTTTTTTGGGAGCTGGCCGCAAAAGCGCAGGATTGCTTCAGGCCCTATTCTGGTTCCGGGGGGCAGGCTGAGCCTGTGGTTCATTCTTCTTCCTGATGGGAAAATAGAGTGACCTGTGCCTGTCCCAACACCTAGAGCTAGTCTCTCATTGGTTCCCCCTCTTCCCGTTCATCCTCGGGACAAATTGCGACCTGTATGAAACAGGAGGTCAACGGTGCTGATTCTCCACGTAGGGAGATTGTTAGTGAAGCGGCTGGAATGGCGAACCCGAGCACAAGGAGAGGAGAAATGAGGTGCGTTTTAGAAACCTTTCCCGATCACACGGTGTACCATCTTCTGGGTTTCCCAGGCATGTTTTCGATGTAGGAAGATGCCCTTGAACCTGGAGATTTGGGACCCATGGCATGGGTACCACGCAGTATTACTTTAAAGGGTCTGCGTTTGCTCACCCAACCTCACCAATCCTCTCAGCCCCAAGAGTGTCCAGCCTTATGTCTCATCCAGCTGTGGGTTTAGATATGGTCAATCCAGGTTGCATCAGAGCCCCTGAAGGGATTTTGTAAGAATTTCTCTCTCTTTCACTGTCTTTGTTTTATGGGTTTTTTTTTTTTAAGTAGTCAGTTTTTATAAGGGGGTTTAGCTTCTTTTCCTTGCTGTGTTTATGCCGCTTTACACCCTCTTGATTCACTTCCAGAGAGATATCAATACATAGGTTTTAAGACTCTTCCTAGTCAGATATATTCTTGGGCGGTGAATAGGGGGTGTTGAGTCCAGTTCACTGAGCAGGGAGTAGGTCTTGTCTATTAAATATTTGGCTTGTGGAACGGTATCTGAGCTAATTTCAAACCCTTGTTTTATGCATCGCCCCACCTCAGCTTTCCCGTTAAGCAGCCATAGTGTGTTTTCTAAATGTGTGACTCTGTTCTGTTTTGCAATTCAATTCAGGTGTAGCGATTTTGACATTCCCTCTACAAGTGATAACTTAGGATAAGTTTCCTTTTCTGTGTGACTTACTTCACTTAGAGTCATCGTCCCTAAATCCACTCATCATGCTGCTACTAGCCTTATGACACTGATTTCATGGCTGAGTGATATTCCATTGTGCATAAGTACCACAACTTCTTTATCCATTTTTCTCTTTCCTGGGATATTTAAGGTGTACCGAAGTGGAGGTTCTTGGAAACAGAGCAGCCCTAAACTTTGGGGTGCCTGTGTCTTGTTGATTTTTAGGTTTCCCGATTTCTACGCCCATGAGTGGAAGTGCCCTATGCTCTCTAAGTTGTGTTTATTACATGTTTCAGGACGCAGCGTACACTTCTCCAGAGTGGCTGTTGGCAATTTCCACCCCGCCCATCAGCGTAGCAAGGCTCCCATGTCTCCATGGCCTGTCCTGCATTTCTGGTTTTTACACATTTTTCAGCATGGCCCTTTTGACCTCTGGCAAGCCAGACTTCTTTGTAGCGCCGATTTGCCTTTCCGGCTTGCTTGGTTGGCCAAAAAGGGCGTATGCGTTTTTTCCTGAATATATTCAGGAAAAAACGCATACGCCCTTTTTGGCCAAGGGCATCATTGTCAACGCTTTGCCGCTTTTCATGTGCTTTCAAGGCGAGTCGAATCTACCTCCTGAAATCGGTTTCCTGCAATTCTGCCTTGCTTTCAAATCCTCTTCGTTGCCTTCCCTCAATATATTTGTGGACGAGAGTTATCATTTATAACTCTGCAGGTTTGTGAATTGCAGTGCCCCTGAGCTCCATGTGTCAACTCGCTTTTTTGGGAGCTGGCCGCAAAAGCGCAGGATTGCTTCAGGCCCTATTCTGGTTCCGGGGGGCAGGCTGAGCCTGTGGTTCATTCTTCTTCCTGATGGGAAAATAGAGTGACCTGTGCCTGTCCCAACACCTAGAGCTAGTCTCTCATTGGTTCCCCCTCTTCCCGTTCATCCTCGGGACAAATTGCAACCTGTACGAAACAGGAGGTCAACGGTGCTGATTCTCCACGTAGGGAGATTGTTAGTGAAGCGGCTGGAATGGCGAACCCGAGCACAAGGAGAGGAGAAATGAGGTGCGTTTTAGAAACCTTTCCCGATCACACGGTGTACCATCTTCTGGGTTTCCCAGGCATGTTTTCGATGTAGGAAGATGCCCTTGAACCTGGAGATTTGGGACTCATGGCATGGGTACCACGCAGTATTACTTTAAAGGGTCTGCGTTTGCTCACCCAACCTCACCAATCCTCTCAGCCCCAAGAGTTTCCAGCCTTATGTCTCATCCAGCTGTGCGTCTAGATATGGTCAATCCAGGTTGCATCAGAGCCCCTGAACGGATTTTGTAAGAATTTCTCTCTCTTTCACTGTCTTTGTTTTATGGGTTTTTTTTTTTAAGTAGTCAATTTTTATAAGGGGGTTTAGCTTCTTTTCCTTGCTGTGTTTATGCCGCTTTACACCCTCTTGATTCACTTCCAGAGAGATATCAATACATAGGTTTTAAGACTCTTCCTAGTCAGATATATTCTTGGGTGGTGAATAGGGGGTGTTGAGTCCAGTTCACTGAGCAGGGAGTAGGTCTTGTCTGTTACATATTTGGCTTGTGGAACGGTATCTGAGCTAATTTCAAACCCTTGTTTTATGCATCGCCCCACCTCACCTTTCCCTTTAAGCAGCCATAGTGTGTTTTCTAAATGTGTGACTCTGTTCTGTTTTGGAATTCAGTTCAGGTGTAGCGATTTTGACATTCCCTCTATAAGTGATATCTTAGGATAAGTGTCCTTTTCTGTGTGACTTACTTCACTTAGAGTCATCGTCCCTAAATCCACTCATCATGCTGCTACTAGCCTTATAA
Source organism: Eubalaena glacialis (assembly GCF_028564815.1). Classification (NCBI taxonomy): domain Eukaryota; kingdom Metazoa; phylum Chordata; class Mammalia; order Artiodactyla; family Balaenidae; genus Eubalaena; species Eubalaena glacialis. The sequence continues at coordinate 20,079 of NW_026871166.1, read as the reverse complement.
CACTGATTTCATGGCTGAGTGATATTCCATTGTGCATAAGTACCACAACTTCTTTATCCATTTTTCTCTTTCCTGGGATATTTAAGGTGTACCGAAGTGGAGGTTCTTGGAAACAGAGCAGCCCTAAACTTTGGGGTGCCTGTGTCTTGTTGATTTTTAGGTTTCCCGATTTCTACGCCCATGAGTGGAAGTGCCCTATGCTCTCTAAGCTGTGTTTATTCCATGTTTCAGGACGCAGCGTACACTTCTCCAGAGTGGCTGTTGGCAATTTCCATCCCGCCCATCAGCGTAGCAAGGCTCCCATGTCTCCATGGCCTGTCCTGCATTTCCGGTTTTTACACTTTTTTCAGCATGGCCCTTTTGACCTCTGGCATGCCAGACTTCTTTGTAGCGCCGATTTGCCTTTCCGGCTTGCTTGGTTGGCCAAAAAGGGCGTATGCGTTTTTTCCTGAATATATTCAGGAAAAAACGCATACGCCCTTTTTGGCCAAGGGCATCATTGTCAACGCTTTGCCGCTTTTCATGTGCTTTCAAGGCGAGTCGAATCTACCTCCTGAAACCGGTTTCCTGCAATTCTGCCTTGCTTTCAAATCCTCTTTGTTGCCTTCCCTCAATATATTTGTGGACGAGAGTTATCATTTACAACTCTGCAGGTTTGTGAATTGCAGTGCCCCTGAGCTCCATGTGTCAACTCGCTTTTTTGGGAGCTGGCCGCAAAAGCGCAGGATTGCTTCAGGCCTTATTCTGGTTCCGGGGGGCAGGCTGAGCCTGTGGTTCATTCTTCTTCCTGATGGGAAAATAGGGTGACCTGTGCCTGTCCCAACACCTAGAGCTAGTCTCTCATTGGTTCCCCCTCTTCCCGTTCATCCTCGGGACAAATTGCGACCTGTACGAAACAGGAGGTCAACGGTGCTGATTCTCCACGTAGGGAGATTGTTAGTGAAGCGGCTGGAATGGCGAACCCGAGCACAAGGAGAGGAGAAATGAGGTGCGTTTTAGAAACCTTTCCCGATCACACGGTGTACCATCTTCTGGGTTTCCCAGGCATGTTTTCGATGTAGGAAGATGCCCTTGAACCTGGAGATTTGGGACCCATGGCATGGGTACCACGCAGTATTACTTTAAAGGGTCTGCGTTTGCTCACCCAACCTCACCAATCCTCTCAGCCCCAAGAGTGTCCAGCCTTATGTCTCATCCAGCTGTGGGTCTAGATATGGTCAATGCAGTTTGCATCAGAGCCCCTGAAAGGATTTTGTAAGAATTTCTCTCTCTTTCACTGTCTTTGTTTTATGGGTTTTTTTTTTAAGTAGTCAATTTTTATAAGGGGGTTTAGCTTCTTTTCCTTGCTGTGTTTATGCCGCTTTACACCCTCTTGATTCACTTCCAGAGAGATATCAATACATAGGTTTTAAGACTCTTCCTAGTCAGATATATTCTTGGGCGGTGAATAGGGGGTGTTGAGTCCAGTTCACTGAGCAGGGAGTAGGTCTTGTCTATTAAATATTTGGCTTGTGGAACGGTATCTGAGCTAATTTCAAACCCTTGTTTTATGCATCGCCCCACCTCAGCTTTCCCGTTAAGCAGCCATAGTGTGTTTTCTAAATGTGTGACTCTGTTCTGTTTTGCAATTCAATTCAGGTGTAGCGATTTTGACATTCCCTCTACAAGTGATAACTTAGGATAAGTTTCCTTTTCTGTGTGACTTACTTCACTTAGAGTCATCGTCCCTAAATCCACTCATCATGCTGCTACTAGCCTTATGACACTGATTTCATGGCTGAGTGATATTCCATTGTGCATAAGTACCACAACTTCTTTATCCATTTTTCTCTTTCCTGGGATATTTAAGGTGTACCGAAGTGGAGGTTCTTGGAAACAGAGCAGCCCTAAACTTTGGGGTGCCTGTGTCTTGTTGATTTTTAGGTTTCCCGATTTCTACGCCCATGAGTGGAAGTGCCCTATGCTCTCTAAGCTGTGTTTATTACATGTTTCAGGACGCAGCGTACACTTCTCCAGAGTGGCTGTTGGCAATTTCCACCCCGCCCATCAGCGTAGCAAGGCTCCCATGTCTCCATGGCCTGTCCTGCATTTCTGGTTTTTACACATTTTTCAGCATGGCCCTTTTGACCTCTGGCAAGCCAGACTTCTTTGTAGCGCCGATTTGCCTTTCCGGCTTGCTTGGTTGGCCAAAAAGGGCGTATGCGTTTTTTCCTGAATATATTCAGGAAAAAACGCATACGCCCTTTTTGGCCAAGGGCATCATTGTCAACGCTTTGCCGCTTTTCATGTGCTTTCAAGGCGAGTCGAATCTACCTCCTGAAATCGGTTTCCTGCAATTCTGCCTTGCTTTCAAATCCTCTTCGTTGCCTTCCCTCAATATATTTGTGGACGAGAGTTATCATTTATAACTCTGCAGGTTTGTGAATTGCAGTGCCCCTGAGCTCCATGTGTCAACTCGCTTTTTTGGGAGCTGGCTGCAAAAGCGCAGGATTGCTTCAGGCCCTATTCTGGTTCCGGGGGGCAGGCTGAGCCTGTGGTTCATTCTTCTTCCTGATGGGAAAATAGAGTGACCTGTGCCTGTCCCAACACCTAGAGCTAGTCTCTCATTGGTTCCCCCTCTTCCCGTTCATCCTCGGGACAAATTGCGACCTGTACGAAACAGGAGGTCAACAGTGCTGATTCTCCACGTAGGGAGATTGTTAGTGAAGCGGCTGGAATGGCGAACCCGAGCACAAGGAGAGGAGAAATGAGGTGCGTTTTAGAAACCTTTCCCGATCACACGGTGTACCATCTTCTGGGTTTCCCAGGCATGTTTTCGATGTAGGAAGATGCCCTTGAACCTGGAGATTTGGGACCCATGGCATGGGTACCACGCAGTATTACTTTAAAGGGTCTGCGTTTGCTCACCCAACCTCACCAATCCTCTCAGCCCCAAGAGTGTCCAGCCTTATGTCTCATCCAGCTGTGGGTCTAGATATGGTCAATCCAGGTTGCATCAGAGCCCCTGAACGGATTTTGTAAGAATTTCTCTCTCTTTCACTGTCTTTGTTTTATGGGTTTTTTTTTAAGTAGTCAGTTTTTATAAGGGGGTTTAGCTTCTTTTCCTTGCTGTGTTTATGCCGCTTTACACCCTCTTGATTCACTTCCAGAGAGATATCAATACATATGTTTTAAGACTCTTCCTAGTCAGATATATTCTTGGGTGGTGAATAGGGGGTGTTGAGTCCAGTTCACTGAGCAGGGAGTAGGTCTTGTCTATTACATATTTGGCTTGTGGAACGGTATCTGAGCTAATTTCAAACCCTTGTTTTATGCATCGCCCCACCTCACCTTTCCCGTTAAGCAGCCATAGTGTGTTTTCTAAATGTGTGACTCTGTTGTGTTTTGGAATTCAGTTCAGGTGTAGCGATTTTGACATTCCCTCTATAAGTGATATCTTAGGATAAGTGTCCTTTTCTGTGTGACTTACTTCACTTAGAGTCATCGTCCCTAAATCCTCTCATCATGCTGCTACTAGCCTTATGACACTGATTTATGGCTGAGTGATATTCCATTGTGCATAAGTACCACAACTTCTTTATCCATTTTTCTCTTTCCTGGGATATTTAAGGTGTACCGAAGTGGAGGTTCTTGGAAACAGAGCAGCCCTAAACTTTGGGGTGCCTGTTTCTTGTTGATTTTTAGGTTTCCCGATTTCTACGCCCATGAGTGGAAGTGCCCTATGCTCTCTAAGCTGTGTTTATTCCATGTTTCAGGACGCAGCGTACACTTCTCCAGAGTGGCTGTTGGCAATTTCCATCCCGCCCATCAGCGTAGCAAGGCTCCCATGTCTCCATGGCCTGTCCTGCATTTCCGGTTTTTACACTTTTTTCAGCATGGCCCTTTTGACCTCTGGCAAGCCAGACTTCTTTGTAGCGCCGATTTGCCTTTCCGGCTTGCTTGGTTGGCCAAAAAGGGCGTATGCGTTTTTTCCTGAATATATTCAGGAAAAAACGCATACGCCCTTTTTGGCCAAGGGCATCATTGTCAACGCTTTGCCGCTTTTCATGTGCTTTCAAGGCGAGTCGAATCTACCTCCTGAAACCAGTTTCCTGCAATTCTGCCTTGCTTTCAAATCCTCTTCGTTGCCTTCCCTCAATATATTTGTGGACGAGAGTTATCATTTACAACTCTGCAGGTTTGTGAATTGCAGTGCCCCTGAGCTCCATGTGTCAACTCGCTTTTTTGGGAGCTGGCCGCAAAAGCGCAGGATTGCTTCAGGCCCTATTCTGGTTCCGGGGGGCAGGCTGAGCCTGTGGTTCATTCTTCTTCCTGATGGGAAAATAGAGTGACCTGTGCCTGTCCCAACACCTAGAGCTAGTCTCTCATTGGTTCCCCCTCTTCCCGTTCATCCTCGGGACAAATTGCGACCTGTACGAAACAGGAGGTCAACGGTGCTGATTCTCCACGTAGGGAGATTGTTAGTGAAGCGGCTGGAATGGCGAACCCGAGCACAAGGAGAGGAGAAATGAGGTGCGTTTTAGAAACCTTTCCCGATCACACGGTGTACCATCTTCTGGGTTTCCCAGGCATGTTTTCGATGTAGGAAGATGCCCTTGAACCTGGAGATTTGGGACCCATGGCATGGGTACCACGCAGTATTACTTTAAAGGGTCTGCGTTTGCTCACCCAACCTCACCAATCCTCTCAGCCCCAAGAGTGTCCAGCCTTATGTCTCATCCAGCTGTGGGTCTAGATATGGTCAATCCAGGTTGCATCAGAGACCCTGAACGGATTTTGTAAGAATTTCTCTCTCTTTCACTGTCTTTGTTTTATGGGGTTTTTTTTTTTAAGTAGTCTATTTTTATAATGGGGTTTAGCTGCTTTTCCCTGCTGTGTTTATGCCACTTTACACCCTCTTGATTCACTTGCAGAGAGATATCGATACATAGGTTTTCAGATTCTTACTAGTCAGATATATTCTTGTGCGGTGACTAGGGGGTGTTGAGTCCAGTTCACTGAGCAGGGAGTAGGCCTTGTCTATTACATATTTGGCTTATGGAACGGTCTCTGAGCTAATTTCAAACCCTTGTTTTATGCATCAACCCACCTCATCTTTCCCGTTAAGCAGCCATAGTGTGTCTTCTAAAGGTGTGACTCTGTTCTGTTTTGTAATTCAATTCAAGTGTAGCGATTTTGACATTCCCTCTATAAGCGATATCTTAGGATAAGTGTCTTTTTCTGTGTGACTTATTTCACTTAGAATCATCGTCGCTAAATCCACTCATCATGCTGCTAACTAGCCTTATGACACTGATTTCATGGCTGAGTGATATTCCATTGTGCCAAGTACCACCATGTCTTTATCCATTTTTCTCTTTCCTGGGATATTGAAGGTGTACCGAAGTGGAGGTTCTTGGAAACAGAGCAGCCGTCAAGTTTGGGGTGCCTGTGTCTTGTTGATTTTTAGTTTTCCCAATTTATACGCCCATGAGTGGAAGTGCCCTATGCTCTCTCAGCTGTGTTTATTACTTGTTTCAGGACACACCGTACACTTCTCCAGAGTGCCTGTTGGCAATTTACATCCCGCCCATCAGCGTAGCAAGGCTCCCATGTCTCCATGGCCTGTCCTGCTTTTCTGGTTTTTACACTTTTTTCAGCATGGCCCTTTTGACCGAGGGCAAGCGAGACTTCTTTGTAGCGCTGATTTGCCCTTCCGGCTTGCTTGGTTGGCCAAAAAGGGCGTATGCGTTTTTTCCTGAATATATTCAGGAAAAAACGCATACGCCCTTTTTGGCCAAGGGCATCATTGTCAACGTTTTGCCGCTTTTCATGTGCTTTAAAGGCGATTCGAATGTACCTCCTGAAATCTGTTTCCTGCAAATCTGTCTTGCTTTCAAATCCTCTTCGTTGCCTTCCCTCAATATATTTATGGACGAGAGTTATCATTTATAACTCTGCACGTTTGTGAATTGCAGTGCCCCTGAGCTCCATTTGTCTACTCGCTTTTTTGGGAGCTGGCCGCAAAAGCGCAGGATTGCTTCAGGCCCTATTTTGGTTCTGGGGGGCAGGCTGAGCCTGTGGTTCATTCTTCTTCCTGATGGGAAAATGGAGTGACCTGTGCCTGTCCCAACACCTAGGGGTAGTCTCTCGTTGGTTCCCCGTCTTCCCGTTCATCCTCAGGACAAATTGCAACCTGTACGAAACAGGAGGTAAAAGGTGGTGATTCTCCAAGTAGGGAGATGGTTAGTCAAGCGGCTGGAATGGCGAAACCGAGCACAAGGAGAGGAGAAATGAGGTCCGTTTTAGAAACCTTTCCCGATCTCACGGCATACCATCCTCTGGATTTCCCATGCATGTTTTGATGTAGGAAGATGCCCTTGTATCTGGAGATTTGAGACCCATGGGGTGGGTACCCCACGTTATTACTTTAAAATATCTGTGTTTGCTCACCCAACCTCACTAATCCTCTCAGCCCCAAGAGTGTCCAGCCTTATGTCTCATCTAGCTGTGGGTCTAGATACGGTCAATCCAGGTTGCATCAGAGACCCTGAACGGATTTTGTAAGAATTTCTCTCTCTTTCACTGTCTTTCTTTTGTGGGTTTTTTAAAGTAATTAGTGTTTAGAATGGGGCTTGACTGCTTTTCCCTGCTGTGTTTATGCCGCTTTACACCCTCTTGATTCACTTGCAGAGAGATATCGATACATAGGTTTTCAGATTCTTACTAGTCAGATATATTCTTGTGCGGTGACTAGGGGGTGTTGAGTCCAGTTCACTGAGCAGGGAGTAGGCCTTGTCTATTACATATTTGGCTTATGGAACGGTCTCTGAGCTAATTTCAAACCCTTGTTTTATGCATCACCCCACCTCACCTTTCCCGTTAAGCAGCCATAGTGTGTCTTCTAAAGGTGTGACTCTGTTCTGTTTTGTAATTCAGTTCAAGTGTAGCGATTTTGACATTCCCTCTATAAGCAATATCTTAGGATAAGGGCCTTTTTCTATGTGACTTATTTCACTTAGAATCATCGTACCTAAATCCACTCATCATGCTGCTAACTAGCCTTATGACACTGATTTCATGGCTGAGTGATATTCCGTTGTGCCAAATACCACCATTTCTTTATCTATTTTTCTCTTTCCTCGGATATTGAAGGTGTACCGAAGTGGCGGTTCTTGGAAACAGAGCAGCCGTAAAGATTGGGGTGCCTGTGTCTTGTTGATTTTTACTTTTCCCAATTTATACGCCCATGAATGGAAGTGCCCTATGCTCTCTAAGCTGTGTTTGTTACTTGCTTCAGGACACACCGTACACTTCTCCAGAGTGCCTGTTGGCAATTTACATCCCGCCCATCAGCGTAGCAAGGCTCCCATGTCTCCATGGCCTGTCCTGCTTTTCTGGTTTTTACACTTTTTTCAGCATGGCCCTTTTGACCGCGGGCAAGCGAGACTTCTTTGTAGCGCTGATTTGCCCTTCCGGCTTGCTTGGTTGGCCAAAAAGGGCGTATGCGTTTTTTCCTGAATATATTCAGGAAAAAACGCATACGCCCTTTTTGGCCAAGGGCATCATTGTCAACGTTTTGCCGCTTTTCATGTGCTTTAAAGGCGAGTCCAATGTACCTCCTGAAATCTGTTTCCTGCAAATCTGCCTTGCTTTCAAATCCTCTTCGTTGCCTTCCCTCAATATATTTATGGACGAGAGTTATCATTTATAACTCTGCAGGTTTGTGAATTGCAGTGCCCCTGAGCTCCATTTGTCAACTCGCTTTTTTGGGAGCTGGCCGCAAAAGCGCAGGATTGCTTCAGGCCCTATTCTGGTTCCGGGGGGCAGGCTGAGCCTGTGGTTCATTCTTCTTCCTGATGGGAAAATAGAGTGACCTGTGCCTGTCCCAACACCTAGAGCTAGTCTCTCATTGGTTCCCCCTCTTCCCGTTCATCCTCGGGACAAATTGCAACCTGTACGAAACAGGAGGTCAACGGTGCTGATTCTCCACGTAGGGAGATTGTTAGTGAAGCGGCTGGAATGGCGAACCCGAGCACAAGGAGAGGAGAAATGAGGTGCGTTTTAGAAACCTTTCCCGATCACACGGTGTACCATCTTCTGGGTTTCCCAGGCATGTTTTCGATGTAGGAAGATGCCCTTGAACCTGGAGATTTGGGACTCATGGCATGGGTACCACGCAGTATTACTTTAAAGGGTCTGCGTTTGCTCACCCAACCTCACCAATCCTCTCAGCCCCAAGAGTTTCCAGCCTTATGTCTCATCCAGCTGTGCGTCTAGATATGGTCAATCCAGGTTGCATCAGAGCCCCTGAACGGATTTTGTAAGAATTTCTCTCTCTTTCACTGTCTTTGTTTTATGGGTTTTTTTTTTAAAGTAGTCAATTTTTATAAGGGTTTTAGCTTCTTTTCCTTGCTGTGTTTATGCCGCTTTACACCCTCTTGATTCACTTCCAGAGAGATATCAATACATAGGTTTTAAGACTCTTCCTAGTCAGATATATTCTTGGGTGGTGAATAGGGGGTGTTGAGTCCAGTTCACTGAGCAGGGAGTAGGTCTTGTCTATTACATATTTGGCTTCTGGAACGGTATCTGAGCTAATTTCAAACCCTTGTTTTATGCATCGCCCCACCTCACCTTTCCCGTTAAGCAGCCATAGTGTGTTTTCTAAATGTGTGACTCTGTTGTGTTTTGGAATTCAGTTCAGGTGTAGCGATTTTGACATTCCCTCTATAAGTGATATCTTAGGATAAGTGTCCTTTTCTGTGTGACTTACTTCACTTAGAGTCATCGTCCCTAAATCCACTCATCATGCTGCTACTAGCCTTATGACACTGATTTATGGCTGAGTGATATTCCATTGTGCATAAGTACCACAACTTCTTTATCCATTTTTCTCTTTCCTGGGATATTTAAGGTGTACCGAAGTGGAGGTTCTTGGAAACAGAGCAGCCCTGAACTTTGGGGTGCCTGTGTCTTGTTGAATTTTAGGTTTCCCGATTTCTACGCCCATGAGTGGAAGTGCCCTATGCTCTCTAAGCTGTGTTTATTACATGTTTCAGGACGCAGCGTACACTTCTCCAGAGTGGCTGTTGGCAATTTCCACCCCGCCCATCAGCGTAGCAAGGCTCCCATGTCTCCATGGCCTGTCCTGCATTTCCGGTTTTTACACTTTTTTCAGCATGGCCCTTTTGACCTCTGGCAAGCGAGACTTCTTTGTAGCGCCGATTTGCCTTTCCGGCTTGCTTGGTTGGCCAAAAAGGGCGTATGCGTTTTTTCCTGAATATATTCAGGAAAAAACGCATACGCCCTTTTTAGCCAAGGGCATCATTGTCAACGCTTTGCCGCTTTTCATGTGCTTTCAAGGCGAGTCGAATCTACCTCCTGAAACCGGTTTCCTGCAATTCTGCCTTGCTTTCAAATCCTCTTCGTTGCCTTCCCTCAATATATTTGTGGACGAGAGTTATCATTTACAACTCTGCAGGTTTGTGAATTGCAGTGCCCCTGAGCTCCATTTGTCAACTCGCTTTTTTGGGAGCTGGCCGCAAAAGCGCAGGATTGCTTCAGGCCCTATTCTGGTTCCGGGGGGCAGGCTGAGCCTGTGGTTCATTCTTCTTCCTGATGGGAAAATAGAGTGACCTGTGCCTGTCCCAACACCTAGAGCTAGTCTCTAATTGGTTCCCCCTCTTCCCGTTCATCCTCGGGACAAATTGCGACCTGTACGAAACAGGAGGTCAACGGTGCTGATTCTCCACGTAGGGAGATTGTTAGTGAAGCGGCTGGAATGGCGAACCCGAGCACAAGGAGAGGAGAAATGAGGTGCGTTTTAGAAACCTTTCCCGATCACACGGTGTACCATCTTCTGGGTTTCCCAGGCATGTTTTCGATGTAGGAAGTTGCCCTTGAACCTGGAGATTTGGGACCCATGGCATGGGTACCACGCAGTATTACTTTAAAGGGTCTGCGTTTGCTCACCCAACCTCACCAATCCTCTGAGCCCCAAGAGTGTCCAGCCTTATGTCTCATCCAGCTGTGGGTCTAGATATGGTCAATCCAGGTTGCATCAGAGCCCCTGAAGGGATTTTGTAAGAATTTCTCTCTCTTTCACTGTCTTTGTTTTATGGGTTTTTTTTTTTAAGTAGTCAATTTTTATAAGGGGGTTTAGCTTCTTTTCCTTGCTGTGTTTATGCGGCTTTACACCCTCTTGATTCACTTCCAGAGAGATATCAATACATAGGTTTTAAGACTCTTCCTAGTCAGATATATTCTTGGGTGGTGAATAGGGGGTGTTGAGTCCAGTTCACTGAGCAGGGAGTAGGTCTTGTCTGTTACATATTTGGCTTGTGGAACGGTATCTGAGCTAATTTCAAACCCTTGTTTTATGCATCGCCCCACCTCACCTTTCCCGTTAAGCAGCCATAGTGTGTTTTCTAAATGTGTGACTCTGTTGTGTTTTGGAATTCAGTTCAGGTGTAGCGATTTTGACATTCCCTCTATAAGTGATATCTTAGGATACGTGTCCTTTTCTGTGTGACTTACTTCACTTAGAGTCATCGTCCCTAAATCCACTCATCATGCTGCTACTAGCCTTATGACACTGATTTATGGCTGAGTGATATTCCATTGTGCATAAGTACCACAACTTCTTTATCCATTTTTCTCTTTCCTGGGATATTTAAGGTGTACCGAAGTGGAGGTTCTTGGAAACAGTGCAGCCCTAAACTTTGGGGTGCCTGTGTCTTGTTGATTTTTAGGTTTCCCGATTTCTACGCGCGTGAGTGGAAGTGCCCTATGCTCTCTAAGCTGTGTTTATTATACGTTTCAGGACGCAGCGTACACTTCTACAGAGTGGCTGTTGGCAATTTCCATCCCGCCCATCAGCGTAGCAAGGCTCCCATGTCTCCATGGCCTGTCCTGCATTTCTGGTTTTTACACTTTTTTCAGCATGGCCCTTTTGACCGCTGGCAAGCGAGACTTCTTTGTAGCGCCGATTTGCCTTTCCGGCTTGCTTGGTTGGCCAAAAAGGGCGTATGCGTTTTTTCCTGAATATATTCAGGAAAAAACGCATACGCCCTTTTTGGGCAAGGGCATCATTGTCAACGCTTTGCCGCTTTTCATGTGCTTTCAAGGCGAGTCGAATCTACCTCCTGAAACCGGTTTCCTGCAATTCTGCCTTGCTTTCAAATCCTCTTCGTTGCCTTCCCTCAATATATTTGTGGACAAGAGTTATCATTTACAACTCTGCAGGTTTGTGAATTGCAGTGCCCCTGAGCTCCATGTGTCAACTCGCTTTTTTGGGAGCTGGCCGCAAAAGCGCAGGATTGCTTCAGGCCCTATTCTGGTTCCGGGGGGCAGGCTGAGCCTGTGGTTCATTCTTCTTCCTGATGGGAAAATAGAGTGACCTGTGCCTGTCCCAACACCTAGAGCTAGTCTCTCATTGGTTCCCCCTCTTCCCGTTCATCCTCGGGACAAATTGCGACCTGTACGAAACAGGAGGTCAACGGTGCTGATTCTCCACGTAGGGAGATTGTTAGTGAAGCGGCTGGAATGGCGAACCCGAGCACAAGGAGAGGAGAAATGAGGTGCGTTTTAGAAACCTTTCCCGATCACACGGTGTACCATCTTCTGGGTTTCCCAGGCATGTTTTCGATGTAGGAAGATGCCCTTGAACCTGGAGATTTGGGACCCATGGCATGGGTACCACGCAGTATTACTTTAAAGGGTCTGTGTTTGCTCACCCAACCTCACCAATCCTCTCAGCCCCAAGAGTGTCCAGCCTTATGTCTCATCCAGCTGTGGGTCTACATATGGTCAATCCAGGTTTCATCAGAGCCCCTGAACGGATTTTGTAAGAATTTCTCTCTCTTTCACTGTCTTTGTTTTATGGGTTTTTTTTTTTTAAGTAGCCTATTTTTATAACGGGATTTAGCTGCTTTTCCCTGCTGTGTTTATGCCGCTTTACACCCTCTTGATTCACTTCCAGAGAGATATCAATACATAGGTTTTAAGACTCTTCCTAGTCAGATATATTCTTGGGCGGTGAATAGGGGGTGTTGAGTCCAGTTCACTGAGCAGGGAGTAGGTCTTGTCTATTACATATTTGGCTTGTGGAACGGTATCTGAGCTAATTTCAAACCCTTGTTTTATGCATCGCCCCACCTCACCTTTCCCGTTAAGCAGCCATAGTGTGTTTTCTAAATGTGTGACTCTGTTGTGTTTTGGAATTCAGTTCAGGTGTAGCGATTTTGACATTCCCTCTATAAGTGATATCTTAGGATACGTGTCCTTTTCTGTGTGACTTACTTCACTTAGAGTCATCGTCCCTAAATCCACTCATCATGCTGCTACTAGCCTTATGACACTGATTTCATGGCTGAGTGATATTCCATTGTGCATAAGTACCACAACTTCTTTATCCATTTTTCTCTTTCCTGGGATATTTAAGGTGTACCGAAGTGGAGGTTCTTGGAAACAGTGCAGCCCTAAACTTTGGGGTGCCTGTGTCTTGTTGATTTTTAGGTTTCCCGATTTTACGCCCATGAGTGGAAGTGCCCTATGCTCTCTAAGCTGTGTTTATTACATGTTTCAGGACGCAGCGTACACTTCTCCAGAGTGGCTGTTGGCAATTTCCATCCCGCCCATCAGCGTAGCAAGGCTCCCATGTCTCCATGGCCTGTCCTGCATTTCCGGTTTTTACACTTTTTTCAGCATGGCCCTTTTGACCTCTGGCAAGCGAGACTTCTTTGTAGCGCCGATTTGCCTTTCTGGCTTGCTTGGTTGGCCAAAAAGGACGTATGCGTTTTTTCCTGAATATATTCAGGAAAAAACGCATACGTCCTTTTTGGCCAAGGGCATCATTGTCAAAGCTTTGCCGCTTTTCATGTGCTTTCAAGGCGAGTCGAATCTACCTCCTGAAACCGGTTTCCTGCAATTCTGCCTTGCTTTCAAATCCTCTTCGTTGCCTTCCCTCAATATATTTGTGGACAAGAGTTATCATTTACAACTTTGCAGGTTTGTGAATTGCAGTGCCCCTGAGCTCCATTTGTCAACTCGCTTTTTTGGGAGCTCGCGCAAAAGCGCAGGATTGCTTCAGGCCCTATTCTGGTTCCGGGGGCCAGGCTGAGCCTGTGGTTCATTCTTCTTCCTGATGGGAAAATAGGGTGACCTGTGCCTGTCCCAACACCTAGAGCTAGTCTCTAATTGGTTCCCCCTCTTCCCGTTCATCCTCGGGACAAATTGCGACCTGTACGAAACAGGAGGTCAACGGTGCTGATTCTCCACGTAGGGAGATTGTTAGTGAAGCGGCTGGAATGGCGAACCCGAGCACAAGGAGAGGAGAAATGAGGTGCGTTTTAGAAACCTTTCCCGATCACACGGTGTACCATCTTCTGGGTTTCCCAGGCATGTTTTCGATGTAGGAAGATGCCCTTGAACCTGGAGATTTGGGACCCATGGCATGGGTACCACGCAGTATTACTTTAAAGGGTCTGCGTTTGCTCACCCAACCTCACCAATCCTCTCAGCTCCAAGAGTGTCCAGCCTTATGTCTATCCAGCTGTGGGTCTAGATATGGTCAATGCAGTTTGCATCAGAGCCCCTGAAAGGATTTTGTAAGAATTTCTCTCTCTTTCACTGTCTTTGTTTTATGGGTTTTTTTTTTAAGTAGTCAATTTTTATAAGGGGGTTTAGCTTCTTTTCCTTGCTGTGTTTATGCCGCTTTACACCCTCTTGATTCACTTCCAGAGAGATATCAATACATAGGTTTTAAGACTCTTCCTAGTCAGATATATTCTTGGGCGGTGAATAGGGGGTGTTGAGTCCAGTTCACTGAGCAGGGAGTAGGTCTTGTCTATTAAATATTTGGCTTGTGGAACGGTATCTGAGCTAATTTCAAACCCTTGTTTTATGCATCGCCCCACCTCAGCTTTCCCGTTAAGCAGCCATAGTGTGTTTTCTAAATGTGTGACTCTGTTCTGTTTTGCAATTCAATTCAGGTGTAGCGATTTTGACATTCCCTCTACAAGTGATAACTTAGGATAAGTTTCCTTTTCTGTGTGACTTACTTCACTTAGAGTCATCGTCCCTAAATCCACTCATCATGCTGCTACTAGCCTTATGACACTGATTTCATGGCTGAGTGATATTCCATTGTGCATAAGTACCACAACTTCTTTATCCATTTTTCTCTTTCCTGGGATATTTAAGGTGTACCGAAGTGGAGGTTCTTGGAAACAGAGCAGCCCTAAACTTTGGGGTGCCTGTGTCTTGTTGATTTTTAGGTTTCCCGATTTCTACGCCCATGAGTGGAAGTGCCCTATGCTCTCTAAGCTGTGTTTATTACATGTTTCAGGACGCAGCGTACACTTCTCCAGAGTGGCTGTTGGCAATTTCCACCCCGCCCATCAGCGTAGCAAGGCTCCCATGTCTCCATGGCCTGTCCTGCATTTCTGGTTTTTACACATTTTTCAGCATGGCCCTTTTGACCTCTGGCAAGCCAGACTTCTTTGTAGCGCCGATTTGCCTTTCCGGCTTGCTTGGTTGGCCAAAAAGGGCGTATGCGTTTTTTCCTAATATATTCAGGAAAAAACGCATACGCCCTTTTTGGCCAAGGGCATCATTGTCAACGCTTTGCCGCTTTTCATGTGCTTTCAAGGCGAGTCGAATCTACCTCCTGAAATCGGTTTCCTGCAATTCTGCCTTGCTTTCAAATCCTCTTCGTTGCCTTCCCTCAATATATTTGTGGACGAGAGTTATCATTTATAACTCTGCAGGTTTGTGAATTGCAGTGCCCCTGAGCTCCATGTGTCAACTCGCTTTTTTGGGAGCTGGCCGCAAAAGCGCAGGATTGCTTCAGGCCCTATTCTGGTTCCGGGGGGCAGGCTGAGCCTGTGGTTCATTCTTCTTCCTGATGGGAAAATCGGGTGACCTGTGCCTGTCCCAACACCTAGAGCTAGTCTCTCATTGGTTCCCCCTCTTCCCGTTCATCCTCGGGACAAATTGCGACCTGTACGAAACAGGAGGTCAACGGTGCTGATTCTCCACGTAGGGAGATTGTTAGTGAAGCGGCTGGAATGGCGAACCCGAGCACAAGGAGAGGAGAAATGAGGTGCGTTTTAGAAACCTTTCCCGATCACACGGTGTACCATCTTCTGGGTTTCCCAGGCATGTTTTCGATGTAGGAAGATGCCCTTGAACCTGGAGATTTGGGACCCATGGCATGGGTACCACGCAGTATTACTTTAAAGGGTCTGCGTTTGCTCACCCAACCTCACCAATCCTCTCAGCCCCAAGAGTGTCCAGCCTTATGTCTCATCCAGCTGTGGGTCTAGATATGGTCAATCCAGGTTGCATCAGAGACCCTGAACGGATTTTGTAAGAATTTCTCTCTCTTTCACTGTCTTTGTTTTATGGGGTTTTTTTTTTTAAGTAGTCTATTTTTATAATGGGGTTTAGCTGCTTTTCCCTGCTGTGTTTATGCCACTTTACACCCTCTTGATTCACTTGCAGAGAGATATCGATACATAGGTTTTCAGATTCTTACTAGTCAGATATATTCTTGTGCGGTGACTAGGGGGTGTTGAGTCCAGTTCACTGAGCAGGGAGTAGGCCTTGTCTATTACATATTTGGCTTATGGAACGGTCTCTGAGCTAATTTCAAACCCTTGTTTTATGCATCAACCCACCTCATCTTTCCCGTTAAGCAGCCATAGTGTGTCTTCTAAAGGTGTGACTCTGTTCTGTTTTGTAATTCAATTCAAGTGTAGCGATTTTGACATTCCCTCTATAAGCGATATCTTAGGATAAGTGTCTTTTTCTGTGTGACTTATTTCACTTAGAATCATCGTCGCTAAATCCACTCATCATGCTGCTAACTAGCCTTATGACACTGATTTCATGGCTGAGTGATATTCCATTGTGCCAAGTACCACCATGTCTTTATCCATTTTTCTCTTTCCTGGGATATTGAAGGTGTACCGAAGTGGAGGTTCTTGGAAACAGAGCAGCCGTCAAGTTTGGGGTGCCTGTGTCTTGTTGATTTTTAGTTTTCCCAATTTATACGCCCATGAGTGGAAGTGCCCTATGCTCTCTCAGCTGTGTTTATTACTTGTTTCAGGACACACCGTACACTTCTCCAGAGTGCCTGTTGGCAATTTACATCCCGCCCATCAGCGTAGCAAGGCTCCCATGTCTCCATGGCCTGTCCTGCTTTTCTGGTTTTTACACTTTTTTCAGCATGGCCCTTTTGACCGAGGGCAAGCGAGACTTCTTTGTAGCGCTGATTTGCCCTTCCGGCTTGCTTGGTTGGCCAAAAAGGGCGTATGCGTTTTTTCCTGAATATATTCAGGAAAAAACGCATACGCCCTTTTTGGCCAAGGGCATCATTGTCAACGTTTTGCCGCTTTTCATGTGCTTTAAAGGCGATTCGAATGTACCTCCTGAAATCTGTTTCCTGCAAATCTGTCTTGCTTTCAAATCCTCTTCGTTGCCTTCCCTCAATATATTTATGGACGAGAGTTATCATTTATAACTCTGCACGTTTGTGAATTGCAGTGCCCCTGAGCTCCATTTGTCTACTCGCTTTTTTGGGAGCTGGCCGCAAAAGCGCAGGATTGCTTCAGGCCCTATTTTGGTTCTGGGGGGCAGGCTGAGCCTGTGGTTCATTCTTCTTCCTGATGGGAAAATGGAGTGACCTGTGCCTGTCCCAACACCTAGGGGTAGTCTCTCGTTGGTTCCCCGTCTTCCCGTTCATCCTCAGGACAAATTGCAACCTGTACGAAACAGGAGGTAAAAGGTGGTGATTCTCCAAGTAGGGAGATGGTTAGTCAAGCGGCTGGAATGGCGAACCCGAGCACAAGGAGAGGAGAAATGAGGTCCGTTTTAGAAACCTTTCCCGATCTCACGGCATACCATCCTCTGGATTTCCCATGCATGTTTTGATGTAGGAAGATGCCCTTGTATCTGGAGATTTGAGACCCATGGGGTGGGTACCCCACGTTATTACTTTAAAATATCTGTGTTTGCTCACCCAACCTCACTAATCCTCTCAGCCCCAAGAGTGTCCAGCCTTATGTCTCATCTAGCTGTGGGTCTAGATACGGTCAATCCAGGTTGCATCAGAGACCCTGAACGGATTTTGTAAGAATTTCTCTCTCTTTCACTGTCTTTCTTTTGTGGGTTTTTTAAAGTAATTAGTGTTTAGAATGGGGCTTGACTGCTTTTCCCTGCTGTGTTTATGCCGCTTTACACCCTCTTGATTCACTTGCAGAGAGATATCGATACATAGGTTTTCAGATTCTTACTAGTCAGATATATTCTTGTGCGGTGACTAGGGGGTGTTGAGTCCAGTTCACTGAGCAGGGAGTAGGCCTTGTCTATTACATATTTGGCTTATGGAACGGTCTCTGAGCTAATTTCAAACCCTTGTTTTATGCATCACCCCACCTCACCTTTCCCGTTAAGCAGCCATAGTGTGTCTTCTAAAGGTGTGACTCTGTTCTGTTTTGTAATTCAGTTCAAGTGTAGCGATTTTGACATTCCCTCTATAAGCAATATCTTAGGATAAGGGCCTTTTTCTATGTGACTTATTTCACTTAGAATCATCGTACCTAAATCCACTCATCATGCTGCTAACTAGCCTTATGACACTGATTTCATGGCTGAGTGATATTCCGTTGTGCCAAATACCACCATTTCTTTATCTATTTTTCTCTTTCCTGGGATATTGAAGGTGTACCGAAGTGGCGGTTCTTGGAAACAGAGCAGCCGTAAAGATTGGGGTGCCTGTGTCTTGTTGATTTTTACTTTTCCCAATTTATACGCCCATGAGTGGAAGTGCCCTATGCTCTCTAAGCTGTGTTTGTTACTTGCTTCAGGACACACCGTACACTTCTCCAGAGTGCCTGTTGGCAATTTACATCCCGCCCATCAGCGTAGCAAGGCTCCCATGTCTCCATGGCCTGTCCTGCTTTTCTGGTTTTTACACTTTTTTCAGCATGGCCCTTTTGACCGAGGGCAAGCGAGACTTCTTTGTAGCGCTGATTTGCCCTTCCTGCTTGCTTGGTTGGCCAAAAAGGGCGTATGCGTTTTTTCCTGAATATATTCAGGAAAAAACGCATACGCCCTTTTTGGCCAAGGGCATCATTGTCAACGTTTTGCCGCTTTTCATGTGCTTTAAAGGCGAGTCCAATGTACCTCCTGAAATCTGTTTCCTGAAAATCTGCCTTGCTTTCAAATCCTCTTCGTTGCCTTCCCTCAATATATTTATGGACGAGAGTTATCATTTATAACTCTGCAGGTTTGTGAATTGCAGTGCCCCTGAGCTCCATTTGTCAACTCGCTTTTTTGGGAGCTGGCCGCAAAAGCGCAGGATTGCTTCAGGCCCTATTCTGGTTCCGGGGGGCAGGCTGAGCCTGTGGTTCATTCTTCTTCCTGATGGGAAAATAGAGTGACCTGTGCCTGTCCCAACACCTAGAGCTAGTCTCTCATTGGTTCCCCCTCTTCCCGTTCATCCTCGGGACAAATTGCAACCTGTACGAAACAGGAGGTCAACGGTGCTGATTCTCCACGTAGGGAGATTGTTAGTGAAGCGGCTGGAATGGCGAACCCGAGCACAAGGAGAGGAGAAATGAGGTGCGTTTTAGAAACCTTTCCCGATCACACGGTGTACCATCTTCTGGGTTTCCCAGGCATGTTTTCGATGTAGGAAGATGCCCTTGAACCTGGAGATTTGGGACTCATGGCATGGGTACCACGCAGTATTACTTTAAAGGGTCTGCGTTTGCTCACCCAACCTCACCAATCCTCTCAGCCCCAAGAGTTTCCAGCCTTAAGTCTCATCCAGCTCTGCGTCTAGATATGGTCAATCCAGGTTGCATCAGAGCCCCTGAACGGATTTTGTAAGAATTTCTCTCTCTTTCACTGTCTTTGTTTTATGGGGTTTTTTTTTTAAGTAGTCAATTTTTATAAGGGGGTTTAGCTTCTTTTCCTTGCTGTGTTTATGCCGCTTTACACCCTCTTGATTCACTTCCAGAGAGATATCAATACATAGGTTTTAAGACTCTTCCTAGTCAGATATATTCTTGGGTGGTGAATAGGGGGTGTTGAGTCCAGTTCACTGAGCAGGGAGTAGGTCTTGTCTATTACATATTTGGCTTCTGGAACGGTATCTGAGCTAATTTCAAACCCTTGTTTTATGCATCGCCCCACCTCACCTTTCCCGTTAAGCAGCCATAGTGTGTTTTCTAAATGTGTGACTCTGTTGTGTTTTGGAATTCAGTTCAGGTGTAGCGATTTTGACATTCCCTCTATAAGTGATATCTTAGGATAAGTGTCCTTTTCTGTGTGACTTACTTCACTTAGAGTCATCGTCCCTAAATCCACTCATCATGCTGCTACTAGCCTTATGACACTGATTTATGGCTGAGTGATATTCCATTGTGCATAAGTACCACAACTTCTTTATCCATTTTTCTCTTTCCTGGGATATTTAAGGTGTACCGAAGTGGAGGTTCTTGGAAACAGAGCAGCCCTAAATTTTGGGGTGCCTGTGTCTTGTTGATTTTTAGGTTTCCCGATTTCTACGCGCGTGAGTGGAAGTGCCCTATGCTCTCTAAGCTGTGTTTATTATACGTTTCAGGACGCAGCGTACACTTCTCCAGAGTGGCTGTTGGCAATTTCCATCCCGCCCATCAGCGTAGCAAGGCTCCCATGTCTCCATGGCCTGTCCTGCATTTCTGGTTTTTACACTTTTTTCAGCATGGCCCTTTTGACCGCTGGCAAGCGAGACTTCTTTGTAGCGCCGATTTGCCTTTCCGGCTTGCTTGGTTGGCCAAAAAGGGCGTATGCGTTTTTTCCTGAATATATTCAGGAAAAAACGCATACGCCCTTTTTGGGCAAGGGCATCATTGTCAACGCTTTGCCGCTTTTCATGTGCTTTCAAGGCGAGTCGAATCTACCTCCTGAAACCGGTTTCCTGCAATTCTGCCTTGCTTTCAAATCCTCTTCGTTGCCTTCCCTCAATATATTTGTGGACAAGAGTTATCATTTACAACTCTGCAGGTTTGTGAATTGCAGTGCCCCTGAGCTCCATTTGTCAACTCG
>NW_026871165.1:0-24712 GCF_028564815.1 Eubalaena glacialis | reverse complement strand
GTTGCAATTTGTCCTGAGGATGAACGGGAAGACGGGGAACCAACGAAAGACTAGCCCTAGGTGTTGGGACAGGCACAGGTCACTCCATTTTCCCATCAGGAAGAAGAATGAACCACAGGCTCAGCCTGCCCCCCAGAACCAAAATAGGGCCTGAAGCAATCCTGCGCTTTTGCGGCCAGCTCCCAAAAAAGCGAGGAGACAAATGGAGCTCAGGGGCACTGCAATTCACAAACGTGCAGAGTTATAAATGAGAACTCTCGTCCACAAATATATTGAGGGAAGGCAACGAAGAGGATTTGAAAGCAAGGCAGATTTGCAGGAAACAGATTTCAGGAGGTAGATTCGACTCGCCTTTAAAGCACATGAAAAGCGGCAAAACGTTGACAATGATGCCCTTGGCCAAAAAGGGCGTATGCGTTTTTTCCTAAATATATTCAGGAAAAAACGCATACGCCCTTTTTGGCCATCCAACCAAGCCGGAAGGGCAAATCAGCGCTACAAAGATGTCTCGCTTGCCCTCGGTCAAAAGGGCCATGCTGAACAAACAGTAAAAACCAGAAAAGCAGGACAGGCCATGGAGACATGGGAGCCTTGCTACGCTGATGGGCGGGATGTAAATTGCCAACAGGCACTCTGGAGAAGAGTACGGTGTGTCCTGAAACAAGTAATAAACACAGCGTAGAGAGCATAGGGCACTTCCACTCATGGGCGTATAAATTGGGAAAACTAAAAATCAACAAGACACAGGCACCCTAAAGTTTACGGCTGCTCTGTTTCCAAGAACCTCCACTTCGGTACACCTTCAATATCCCAGGAAAGAGAAAAATGGATAAAGAAATGGTGGTACTTGGCACAATGGAATATCACTCAGCCATGAAATCAATGTCATAAGGCTAGTTAGCAGCATGATGAGTGGATTTAGGTACGATGATTCTAAGTGAAATAAGTCACACAGAAAAAGACACTTATCCTAAGATATCGCTTATAGAGGGAATGTCAAAATCGCTACACTTGAACTGAATTACAAAACAGAACAGAGTCACACCTTTAGAAGACACACTATGGCTGCTTAACGGGAAAGGTGAGGTGGGGTGATGCATAAAACAAGGGTTTGAAATTAGCTCAGACACCGCTCCATAAGCCAAATATGTAATAGACAAGGCCTACTCCCTGCTCAGTGAACTGGACTCAACACCCCCTAGTCACCGCACAAGAATATATCCGACTAGTATGAATCTGAAAACCTATGTATCGATATCTCTCTGCAAGTGAATCAAGAGGGTGTAAAGCGGCATAAACACAGCAGGGAAAAGCAGCCAAACCCCATTCTAAACATACATTACTTTAAAAAACCCACAAAGCAAAGACAGTGAAAGAGAGAGAAATTCTTACAAAATCCGTTCAGGGTCTCTGATGCAACCTGGATTGACCATATCTAGACCCACAGCTGGATGAGACATAAGGCTGGACACTCTTGGGGCTGAGAGGATTGGTGAGGTTGGGTGAGCAAATGCAGATCCTTTAAAGTAATACCGCGGGGTACCCACCCCATGGGTCTCAAATCTCCAGGTACAAGGGAATCTTCCTACATCAAAACATGCATGGGAAACCCAGAAGATGGTATGCCGTGAGATCGGGAAAGGTTTCTAAAACGCACCTCATTTCTCCTCTCCTTGTGCTCGGATTCGCGATTCCAGCCGCTTGACTAACCATCTCCCTACTTGGAGAATCAGCACCTTTAACCTACTGTTTCGTCCAGGTTGCAATTTGTCCTGAGGATGAACGGGAAGACGGGGAACCAACGAAAGACTAGCCCTAGGTGTTGGGACAGGCACAGGTCACTCCATTTTCCCATCAGGAAGAAGAATGAACCACAAGGTCAGCCTGCCCCCCAGAACCAAAATAGGGCCTGAAGCAATCCTGCGCTTTTGCGGCCAGCTCCCAAAAAAGCGAGGAGACAAATGGAGCTCAGGGGCACTGCAATTCACAAACGTGCAGAGTTATAAATGAGAACTCTCGTCCACAAATATATTGAGGGAAGGCAACGAAGAGGATTTGAAAGCAAGGCAGATTTGCAGGAAACAGATTTCAGGAGGTAGATTCGACTCGCCTTTAAAGCACATGAAAAGCGGCAAAACGTTGACAATGATGCCCTTGGCCAAAAAGGGCGTATGCGTTTTTTCCTAAATATATTCAGGAAAAAACGCATACGCCCTTTTTGGCCATCCAACCAAGCCGGAAGGGCAAATCAGCGCTACAAAGATGTCTCGCTTGCCCTCGGTCAAAAGGGCCATGCTGAACAAACAGTAAAAACCAGAAAAGCAGGACAGGCCATGGAGACATGGGAGCCTTGCTACGCTGATGGGCGGGATGTAAATTGCCAACAGGCACTCTGGAGAAGAGTACGGTGTGTCCTGAAACAAGTAATAAACACAGCGTAGAGAGCATAGGGCACTTCCACTCATGGGCGTATAAATTGGGAAAACTAAAAATCAACAAGACACAGGCACCCTAAAGTTTACGGCTGCTCTGTTTCCAAGAACCTCCACTTCGGTACACCTTCAATATCCCAGGAAAGAGAAAAATGGATAAAGAAATGGTGGTACTTGGCACAATGGAATATCACTCAGCCATGAAATCAATGTCATAAGGCTAGTTAGCAGCATGATGAGTGGATTTAGGTACGATGATTCTAAGTGAAATAAGTCACACAGAAAAAGACACTTATCCTAAGATATCGCTTATAGAGGGAATGTCAAAATCGCTACACTTGAACTGAATTACAAAACAGAACAGAGTCACACCTTTAGAAGACACACTATGGCTGCTTAACGGGAAAGGTGAGGTGGGGTGATGCATAAAACAAGGGTTTGAAATTAGCTCAGACACCGCTCCATAAGCCAAATATGTAATAGACAAGGCCTACTCCCTGCTCAGTGAACTGGACTCAACACCCCCTAGTCACCGCACAAGAATATATCCGACTAGTATGAATCTGAAAACCTATGTATCGATATCTCTCTGCAAGTGAATCAAGAGGGTGTAAAGCGGCATAAACACAGCAGGGAAAAGCAGCCAAACCCCATTCTAAACATACATTACTTTAAAAAACCCACAAAGCAAAGACAGTGAAAGAGAGAGAAATTCTTACAAAATCCGTTCAGGGTCTCTGATGCAACCTGGATTGACCATATCTAGACCCACAGCTGGATGAGACATAAGGCTGGACACTCTTGGGGCTGAGAGGATTGGTGAGGTTGGGTGAGCAAATGCAGATCCTTTAAAGTAATACCGCGGGGTACCCACCCCATGGGTCTCAAATCTCCAGGTACAAGGGAATCTTCCTACATCAAAACATGCATGGGAAACCCAGAAGATGGTATGCCGTGAGATCGGGAAAGGTTTCTAAAACGCACCTCATTTCTCCTCTCCTTGTGCTCGGATTCGCGATTCCAGCCGCTTGACTAACCATCTCCCTACTTGGAGAATCAGCACCTTTAACCTACTGTTTCGTCCAGGTTGCAATTTGTCCTGAGGATGAACGGGAAGACGGGGAACCAACGAAAGACTAGCCCTAGGTGTTGGGACAGGCACAGGTCACTCCATTTTCCCATCAGGAAGAAGAATGAACCACAGGCTCAGCCTGCCCCCCAAACCAAAATAGGGCCTGAAGCAATCCTGCGCTTTTGCGGCCAGCTCCCAAAAAAGCGAGGAGACAAATGGAGCTCAGGGGCACTGCAATTCACAAACGTGCAGAGTTATAAATGAGAACTCTCGTCCACAAATATATTGAGGGAAGGCAACGAAGAGGATTTGAAAGCAAGGCAGATTTGCAGGAAACAGATTTCAGGAGGTAGATTCGACTCGCCTTTAAAGCACATGAAAAGCGGCAAAACGTTGACAATGATGCCCTTGGCCAAAAAGGGCGTATGCGTTTTTTCCTGAATATATTCAGGAAAAAACGCATACGCCCTTTTTGGCCAACCAAGCAAGCCGGAAGGGCAAATCAGCGCTACAAAGATGTCTCGCTTGCCCTCGGTCAAAAGGGCCATGCTGAACAAACAGTAAAAACCAGAAAAGCAGGACAGGCCATGGAGACATGGGAGCCTTGCTACGCTGATGGGCGGGATGTAAATTGCCAACAGGCACTCTGGAGAAGAGTACGGTGTGTCCTGAAACAAGTAATAAACACAGCGTAGAGAGCATAGGGCACTTCCACTCATGGGCGTATAAATTGGGAAAACTAAAAATCAACAAGACACAGGCACCCTAAAGTTTACGGCTGCTCTGTTTCCAAGAACCTCCACTTCGGTACACCTTTAATATCCCAGGAAAGAGAAAAATGGATAAAGAAATGGTGGTACTTGGCACAATGGAATATCACTCAGCCATGAAATCAATGTCATAAGGCTAGTTAGCAGCATGATGAGTGGATTTAGGTACGATGACTCTAAGTGAAATAAGTCACACAGAAAAAGACACTTATCCTAAGATATCGCTTATAGAGGGAATGTCAAAATCGCTACACTTGAACTGAATTACAAAACAGAACAGAGTCACACCTTTAGAAGACACACTATGGCTGCTTAACGGGAAAGGTGAGGTGGGGTGATGCATAAAACAAGGGTTTGGAATTAGCTCAGACACCGCTCCATAAGCCAAATATGTAATAGACAAGGCCTACTCCCTGCTCAGTGAACTGGACTCAACACCCCCTAGTCACCGCACAAGAATATATCTGACTAGTATGAATCTGAAAACCTATGTATCGATATCTCTCTGCAAGTGAATCAAGAGGGTGTAAAGCGGCATAAACACAGCAGGGAAAAGCAGCCAAACCCCATTCTAAACATACATTACTTTAAAAAACCCACAAAGCAAAGACAGTGAAAGAGAGAGAAATTCTTACAAAATCCGTTCAGGGTCTCTGATGCAACCTGGATTGACCATATCTAGACCCACAGCTGGATGAGACATAAGGCTGGACACTCTTCGGGCTGAGAGGATTGGTGAGGTTGGGTGAGCAAATGCAGATCCTTTAAAGTAATACCGCGGGGTACCCACCCCATGGGTCTCAAATCTCCAGGTACAAGGGAATCTTCCTACATCAAAACATGCATGGGAAACCCAGAAGATGGTATGCCGTGAGATCGGGAAAGGTTTCTAAAACGCACCTCATTTCTCCTCTCCTTGTGCTCGGATTCGCGATTCCAGCCGCTTGACTAACCATCTCCCTACTTGGAGAATCAGCACCTTTAACCTACTGTTTCGTCCAGGTTGCAATTTGTCCTGAGGATGAACGGGAAGACGGGGAACCAACGAAAGACTAGCCCTAGGTGTTGGGACAGGCACAGGTCACTCCATTTTCCCATCAGGAAGAAGAATGAACCACAAGGTCAGCCTGCCCCCCAGAACCAAAATAGGGCCTGAAGCAATCCTGCGCTTTTGCGGCCAGCTCCCAAAAAAGCGAGGAGACAAATGGAGCTCAGGGGCACTGCAATTCACAAACGTGCAGAGTTATAAATGAGAACTCTCGTCCACAAATATATTGAGGGAAGGCAACGAAGAGGATTTGAAAGCAAGGCAGATTTGCAGGAAACAGATTTCAGGAGGTAGATTCGACTCGCCTTTAAAGCACATGAAAAGCGGCAAAACGTTGACAATGATGCCCTTGGCCAAAAAGGGCGTATGCGTTTTTTCCTGAATATATTCAGGAAAAAACGCATACGCCCTTTTTGGCCAACCAAGCAAGCCGGAAGGGCAAATCAGCGCTACAAAGAAGTCTCGCTTGCCCTCGGTCAAAAGGGCCATGCTGAACAAAGTGTAAAAACCAGAAAAGCAGGACAGGCCATGGAGACATGGGAGCCTTGCTACGCTGATGGGCGGGATGTAAATTGCCAACAGGCACTCTGGAGAAGAGTACGGTGTGTCCTGAAACAAGTAATAAACACAGCGTAGAGAGCATAGGGCACTTCCACTCATGGGCGTATAAATTGGGAAAACTAAAAATCAACAAGACACAGGCACCCTAAAGTTTACGGCTGCTGTGTTTCCAAGAACCTCCACTTCGGTACACCTTCAATATCCCAGGAAAGAGAAAAATGGATAAAGAAATGGTGGTACTTGGCACAATGGAATATCACTCAGCCATGAAATCAATGTCATAAGGCTAGTTAGCAGCATGATGAGTGGATTTAGGTACGATGACTCTAAGTGAAATAAGTCACACAGAAAAAGACACTTATCCTAAGATATCGCTTATAGAGGGAATGTCAAAATCGCTACACTTGAACTGAATTACAAAACAGAACAGAGTCACACCTTTAGAAGACACACTATGGCTGCTTAACGGGAAAGGTGAGGTGGGGTGATGCATAAAACAAGGGTTTGGAATTAGCTCAGACACCGCTCCATAAGCCAAATATGTAATAGACAAGGCCTACTCCCTGCTCAGTGAACTGGACTCAACACCCCCTAGTCACCGCACAAGAATATATCTGACTAGTATGAATCTGAAAACCTATGTATCGATATCTCTCTGCAAGTGAATCAAGAGGGTGTAAAGCGGCATAAACACAGCAGGGAAAAGCAGCCAAACCCCATTCTAAACATACATTACTTTAAAAAACCCACAAAGCAAAGACAGTGAAAGAGAGAGAAATTCTTACAAAATCCGTTCAGGGTCTCTGATGCAACCTGGATTGACCATATCTAGACCCACAGCTGGATGAGACATAAGGCTGGACACTCTTGGGGCTGAGAGGATTGGTGAGGTTGGGTGAGCAAATGCAGATACTTTAAAGTAACACTGCGGGGAACACACCCCATGGGTCTCAAATCTCCAGGTACAAGGGAATCTTCCTACATCAAAACATGCATGGGAAACCCAGAAGATGGTATGCCATGAGATCGGGAAAGGTTTCTAAAACGCACCTCATTTCTCCTCTCCTTGTGCTCGGGTTCGCCATTCCAGCCGCTTCACTAACCATCTCCCTACTTGGAGAATCAGCACCTTTAACCTCCTGATTGTACAGGTTGCAATTTGTCCTGAGGATGAACGGGAAGACGCGGAACCAACGAGAGACGAGCCCTAGGTGTTGGGACAGGCATAGGTCACTCCATTTTCCCATCAGGAAGAAGAATGAACCACAGGCTCAGCCTGCCCCCCAGAACCAAAATAGGGCCTGAAGCAATCCTGCGCTTTTGCGGCCAGCTCCCAAAAAAGCGAGGAGACAAATGGAGCTCAGGGGCACTGCAATTCACAAACGTGCAGAGTTATAAATGAGAACTCTCGTCCACAAATATATTGAGGGAAGGCAACGAAGAGGATTTGAAAGCAAGGCAGATTTGCAGGAAACAGATTTCAGGAGGTAGATTCGACTCGCCTTTAAAGCACATGAAAAGCGGCAAAACGTTGACAATGATGCCCTTGGCCAAAAAGGGCGTATGCGTTTTTTCCTGAATATATTCAGGAAAAAACGCATACGCCCTTTTTGGCCAACCAAGCAAGCCGGAAGGGCAAATCAGCGCTACAAAGAAGTCTCGCTTGCCCTCGGTCAAAAGGGCCATGCTGAACAAACAGTAAAAACCAGAAAAGCAGGACAGGCCATGGAGACATGGGAGCCTTGCTACGCTGATGGGCGGGATATAAATTGCCAACAGGCACTCTGGAGAAGAGTACGGTGTGTCCTGAAACAAGTAATAAACACAGCGTAGAGAGCATAGGGCACTTCCACTCATGGGTGTATAAATTGGGAAAACTAAAAATCAACAAGACACAGGCACCCTAAAGTTTACGGCTGCTCTGTTTCCAAGAACCTCCGCTTCGGTACACCTTCAATATCCCAGGAAAGAGAAAAATGGATAAAGAAATGGTGGTACTTGGCACAATGGAATATCACTCAGCCATGAAATCAATGTCATAAGGCTAGTTAGCAGCATGATGAGTGGATTTAGGTACGATGACTCTAAGTGAAATAAGTCACACAGAAAAAGACACTTATCCTAAGATATCGCTTATAGAGGGAATGTCAAAATCGCTACACTTGAACTGAATTACAAAACAGAACAAGGTCACACCTTTAGAAGACACACTATGGCTGCTTAACGGGAAAGGTGAGGTGGGGTGATGCATATAACAAGGGTTTGGAATTAGCTCAGACACCGCTCCATAAGCCAAATATGTAATAGACAAGGCCTACTTCCTGCTCAGTGAACTGGACTCAACACCCCCTAGTCACCGCCCAAGAATATATCTGACTAGTATGAATCTGAAAACCAATGTATCGATATCTCTCTGCAAGTGAATCAAGAGGGTGTAAAGCGGCATAAACACAGCAGGGAAAAGCAGCCAAACCCCATTCTAAACATACATTACTTTAAAAAACCCACAAAGCAAAGACAGTGAAAGAGAGAGAAATTCTTACAAAATCCGTTCAGGGTCTCTGATGCAACCTGGATTGACCATATCTAGACCCACAGCTGGATGAGACATAAGGCTGGACACTCTTGGGGCTGAGAGGATTGGTGAGGTTGGGTGAGCAAATGCAGATACTTTAAAGTAATACCGCGGGGTACCCACCCCATGGGTCTCAAATCTCCAGGTACAAGGGCATCTTCCTACATCAAAACATGCATGGGAAACCCAGAAGATGGTATGCCGTGAGATCGGGAAAGGTTTCTAAAACGCACCTCATTTCTCCTCTCCTTGTGCTCGGGTTCGCCATTCCAGCCGCTTGACTAACCATCTCCCTACTTGGAGAATCAGCACCTTTAACCTACTGTTTCGTCCAGGTTGCAATTTGTCCTGAGGATGAACGGGAAGACGGGGAACCAACGAAAGACTAGCCCTAGGTGTTGGGACAGGCACAGGTCACTCCATTTTCCCATCAGGAAGAAGAATGAACCACAGGCTCAGCCTGCCCCCCAGAACCAAAATAGGGCCTGAAGCAATCCTGCGCTTTTGCGGCCAGCTCCCAAAAAAGCGAGGAGACAAATGGAGCTCAGGGGCACTGCAATTCACAAACGTGCAGAGTTATAAATGAGAACTCTCGTCCACAAATATATTGAGGGAAGGCAACGAAGAGGATTTGAAAGCAAGGCAGATTTGCAGGAAACAGATTTCAGGAGGTAGATTCGACTCGCCTTTAAAGCACATGAAAAGCGGCAAAACGTTGACAATGATGCCCTTGGCCAAAAAGGGCGTATGCGTTTTTTCCTGAATATATTCAGGAAAAAACGCATACGCCCTTTTTGGCCAACCAAGCAAGCCGGAAGGGCAAATCAGCGCTACAAAGAAGTCTCGCTTGCCCTCGGTCAAAAGGGCCATGCTGAACAAACAGTAAAAACCAGAAAAGCAGGACAGGCCATGGAGACATGGGAGCTTTGCTACGCTGATGGGCGGGATATAAATTGCCAACAGGCACTCTGGAGAAGAGTACGGTGTGTCCTGAAACAAGTAATAAACACAGCGTAGAGAGCATAGGGCACTTCCACTCATGGGCGTCTAAATTGGGAAAACTAAAAATCAACAAGACACAGGCACCCTAAAGTTTACGGCTGCTCTGTTTCCAAGAACCTCCGCTTCGGTACACCTTCAATATCCCAGGAAAGAGAAAAATGGATAAAGAAATGGTGGTACTTCGCACAATGGAATATCACTCAGCCATGAAATCAATGTCATAAGGCTAGTTCGCAGCATGATGAGTGGATTTAGGTACGATGACTCTAAGTGAAATAAGTCACACAGAAAAAGACACTTATCCTAAGATATCGCTTATAGAGGGAATGTCAAAATTCGCTACACTTGAACTGAATTACAAAACAGAACAGAGTCACACCTTAGAAGACACACTATGGCTGCTTAACGGGAAAGGTGAGGTGGGGTGATGCATAAAACAAGGGTTTGGAATTAGCTCAGACACCGCTCCATAAGCCAAATATGTAATAGACAAGGCCTACTCCCTGCTCAGTGAACTGGACTCAACACCCCCTAGTCACCGCACAAGAATATATCTGACTAGTATGAATCTGAAAACCTATGTATCGATATCTCTCTGCAAGTGAATCAAGAGGGTGTAAAGCGGCATAAACACAGCAGAGAAAAGCAGCCAAACCCCATTCTAACATACATTACTTAAAAAACCCACAAAACAAAGACAGTGAAAGAGAGAGAAATTCTTACAAAATCCGTTCAGGGTCTATGATGCAACCTGGATTGACCATATCAAGACCCACAGCTGGATGAGACATAAGGCTGGACACTCTTGGGGCTGAGAGGGTTGGTGAGGTTGGGTGAGCAAATGCAGATACTTTAAAGTAACACTGCGGGGAACACACACCATGGGTCTCAAATCTCCAGGTACAAGGGAATCTTCCTACATCAAAACATGCATGGGAAACCCAGAAGATGGTATGCCATGAGATCGGGAAAGGTTTCTAAAACGCACCTCATTTCTCCTCTCCTTGTGCTCGGGTTCGCCATTCCAGCCCCTTGACTAACCATCTCCCTACTTGGAGAATCAGCACCTTTAACCTCCTGATTGTACAGGTTGCAATTTGTCCTGAGGATGAACGGAAGACGCGGAAGCCACGAGAGACGAGCCCTAGGTGTTGGGACAGGCATAGGTCACTCCATTTTCCCATCAGGAAGAAGAATGAAACCACAGGCTCAGCCTGCCCCCCAGAACCAAAATAGGGCCTGAAGCAATCCTGCGCTTTTGCGGCCAGCTCCCAAAAAAGCGAGGAGACAAATGGAGCTCAGGGGCACTGCAATTCACAAACGTGCAGAGTTATAAATGAGAACTCTCGTCCACAAATATATTGAGGGAAGGCAACGAAGAGGATTTGAAAGCAAGGCAGATTTGCAGGAAACAGATTTCAGGAGGTAGATTCGACTCGCCTTTAAAGCACATGAAAAGCGGCAAAACGTTGACAATGATGCCCTTGGCCAAAAAGGGCGTATGCGTTTTTTCCTGAATATATTCAGGAAAAAACGCATACGCCCTTTTTGGCCAACCAAGCAAGCCGGAAGGGCAAATCAGCGCTACAAAGAAGTCTCGCTTGCCCTCGGTCAAAAGGGCCATGCTGAACAAAGTGTAAAAACCAGAAAAGCAGACAGGCCATGGAGACATGGGAGCCTTGCTACGCTGATGGGCGGGATGTAAATTGCCAACAGGCACTCTGGAGAAGAGTACGGTGTGTCCTGAAACAAGTAATAAACACAGCGTAGAGAGCATAGGGCACTTCCACTCAAGGGCGTATAAATTGGGGAAAACTAAAAATCAACAAGACACAGGCACCCTAAAGTTTACGGCTGCTCTGTTTCCAAGAACCTCCACTTCGGTACACCTTCAATATCCCAGGAAAGAGAAAATGGATAAAGAAATGGTGGTACTTGGCACAATGGAATATCACTCAGCCATGAAATCAATGTCATAAGGCTAGTTAGCAGCATGATGAGTGGATTTAGGTACGATGATTCTAAGTGAAATAAGTCACACAGAAAAAGACACTTATCCTAAGATATCGCTTATAGAGGGAATGTCAAAATCGCTACACTTGAACTGAATTACAAAACAGAACAGAGTCACACCTTTAGAAGACACACTATGGCTGCTTAACGGGAAAGGTGAGGTGGGGTGATGCATAAAACAGGGTTTGAAATTAGCTCAGACACCGCTCCATAAGCCAAATATGTAATAGACAAGGCCTACTCCCTGCTCAGTGAACTGGACTCAACACCCCCTAGTCACCGCACAAGAATATATCTGACTAGTATGAATCTGAAAACCTATGTATCGATATCTCTCTGCAAGTGAATCAAGAGGGTGTAAAGCGGCATAAACACAGCAGGGAAAAGCAGCCAAACCCCATTCTAAACATACCATTACTTTAAAATCCCACAAAGCAAAGACAGTGAAAGAGAGAGAAATTCTTACAAAATCCGTTCAGGGTCTCTGATGCAACCTGGATTGACCATATCTAGACCCCACAGCTGGATGAGACATAAGGCTGGACACTCTTGGGGCTGAGAGGGATGGGTGAGGGTTGGGTGAGCAAATGCAGATACTTTAAAGTAATACCGCGGGGTACCCACCCCATGGGTCTCAAATCTCCAGGTACAAGGGAATCTTCCTACATCAAAACATGCATGGGAAACCCAGAAGATGGTATGCCGTGAGATCGGGAAAGGTTTCTAAAACGCACCTCATTTCTCCTCTCCTTGTGCTCGGATTCGCGATTCCAGCTGCTTGACTAACCATCTCCCTACTTGGAGAATCAGCACCTTTAACCTACTGTTTCGTCCAGGTTGCAATTTGTCCTGAGGATGACGGGGAAGACGGGGAACCAACGAAAGACTAGCCCTAGGTGTTGGGACAGGCACAGGTCACTCCATTTTCCCATCAGGAAGAAGAATGAACCACAGGCTCAGCCTGCCCCCCAGAACCAAAATAGGGCCTGAAGCAATCCTGCGCTTTTGCGGCCAGCTCCCAAAAAAGCGAGGAGACAAATGGAGCTCAGGGGCACTGCAATTCACAAACGTGCAGAGTTATAAATGAGAACTCTCGTCCACAAATATATTGAGGGAAGGCAACGAAGAGGATTTGAAAGCAAGGCAGATTTGCAGGAAACAGATTTCAGGAGGTAGATTCGACTCGCCTTTAAAGCACATGAAAAGCGGCAAAACGTTGACAATGATGCCCTTGGCCAAAAAGGGCGTATGCGTTTTTTCCTGAATATATTCAGGAAAAAACGCATACGCCCTTTTTGTCCAACCAAGCAAGCCGGAAGGGCAAATCAGCGCTACAAAGAAGTCTCGCTTGCCCTCGGTCAAAAGGGCCATGCTGAACAAACAGTAAAAACCAGAAAAGCAGGGACAGGCCATGGAGACATGGGAGCCTTGCTACGCTGATGGGCGGGATGTAAATTGCCAACAGGCACTCTGGAGAAGAGTACGGTGTGTCCTGAAACAAGTAATAAACACAGCGTAGAGAGCATAGGGCACTTCCACTCATGGGCGTATAAATTGGGAAAACTAAAAATCAACAAGACACAGGCAACCTAAAGTTTACGGCTGCTCTGTTTCCAAGAACCTCCACTTCGTACACCTTCAATATCCCAGGAAAGAGAAAAATGGATAAAGAAATGGTGGTACTTGGCACAATGGAATATCACTCAGCCATGAAATCAATGTCATAAGGCTAGTTAGCAGCATGATGAGTGGATTTAGGTACGATGACTCTAAGTGAAATAAGTCACACAGAAAAGACACTTATCCTAAGATATCGCTTATAGAGGGAATGTCAAAATCGCTACACTTGAACTGAATTACCAAACAGAACAGAGTCACACCTTTAGAAGACACACTATGTCTGCTTAACGGGAAAGGTGAGGTGGGGTGATGCATAAAACAAGGGTTTGAAATTAGCTCAGACCACCGCTCATAAGCCAAATATGTACTAGACAAGGCCTACTCCCTGCTCAGTGAACTGGACTCAACACCCCTAGGTCACCGCACAAGAATATATCTGACTAGTTTGAATCTGAAAACCTATGTATCGATATCTCTCTGCAAGTGAATCAAGAGGGTGTAAAGCGGCATAAACACAGCAGGGAAAAGCAGCCAAACCCCATTCTAAACATACATTACTTTAAAAAACCCACAAAGCAAAGACAGTGAAAGAGAGAGAAATTCTTACAAAATCCGTTCAGGGTCTCTGATGCAACCTGGATTGACCATATCTAGACCCACAGCTGGATGAGACATAAGGCTGGACACTCTTGGGGCTGAGAGGATTGGTGAGGTTGGGTGAGCAAATGCAGATACTTTAAAGTAATACCGCGGGGTACCCACCCCATGGGTCTCAAATCTCCAGGTACAAGGGCATCTTCCTACATCAAAACATGCATGGGAAACCCAGAAGATGGTATGCCGTGAGATCGGGAAAGGTTTCTAAAACGCACCTCATTTCTCCTCTCCTTGTGCTCGGGTTCGCCATTCCAGCCGCTTGACTAACCATCTCCTACTTGGAGAATCAGCACCTTTAACCTCCTGATTGTACAGGTTGCAATTTGTCCTGAGGATGAACGGGAAGACGCGGAACCAACGAGAGACGAGCCCTAGTGTTGGGACAGGCATAGGTCCACTCCATTTTCCCATCAGGGAAGAAGAATGAACCACAGGCTCAGCCTGCCCCCCAGAACCAAAATAGGGCTGAAGCAATCCTGCGCTTTTGCGGCCAGCTCCCAAAAAAGCGAGGAGACAAATGGAGCTCAGGGGCACTGCAATTCACAAACGTGCAGAGTTATAAATGAGAACTCTCGTCCACAAATATATTGAGGGAAGGCAACGAAGAGGATTTGAAAGCAAGGCAGATTTGCAGAAACAGATTTCAGGAGGTAGATTCGACTCGCCTTTAAAGCACATGAAAAGCGCAAAACGTTGACAATGATGCCCTTGGCCAAAAAGGGCGTATTGCGTTTTTTCCTGAATATATTCAGGAAAAAACGCATTACGCCCTTTTTGGCCAACCAAGCAAGCCGGAAGGGCAAATCAGCGCTACAAAGAAGTCTCGCTTGCCCTCGGTCATAAGGGCCATGCTGAACAAACAGTAAAAACCAGAAAAGCAGGACAGGCCATGGAGACATGGGAGCCTTGCTACGCTGATGGGCGGGATGTAAATTGCCAACAGGCACTCTGGAGAAGAGTACGGTGTGTCCTGAAACAAGTAATAAACACAGCGTAGAGAGCATAGGGCACTTCCACTCAAGGGCGTATAAATTGGGAAAACTAAAAATCAACAAGACACAGGCACCCTAAAGTTTACGGCTGCTCTGTTTCCAAGAACCTCCACTTCGGTACACCTTCAATATCCCAGGAAAGAGAAAAATGGATAAAGAAATGGTGGTACTTGGCACAATGGAATATCACTCAGCCATGAAATCAATGTCATAAGGCTAGTTAGCAGCATGATGAGTGGATTTAGGTACGATGATTCTAAGTGAAATAAGTCACACAGAAAAAGACACTTATCCTAAGATATCGCTTATAGAGGGAATGTCAAAATCGCTACACTTGAACTGAATTACAAAACAGAACAGAGTCACACCTTTAGAAGACACACTATGGCTGCTTAACGGGAAAGGTGAGGTGGGGTGATGCATAAAACAAGGGTTTGAAATTAGCTCAGACACCGCTCCATAAGCCAAATATGTAATAGACAAGGCCTACTCCCTGCTCAGTGAACTGGACTCAACACCCCCTAGTCACCGCACAAGAATATATCTGACTAGTATGAATCTGAAAACCTATGTATCGATATCTCTCTGCAAGTGAATCAAGAGGGTGTAAAGCGGCATAAACACAGCAGGGAAAAGCAGCCAAACCCCATTCTAAACATACATTACTTTAAAATCCCACAAAGCAAAGACAGTGAAAGAGAGAGAAATTCTTACAAAATCCGTTCAGGGTCTCTGATGCAACCTGGATTGACCATATCTAGACCCACAGCTGGATGAGACATAAGGCTGGACACTCTTGGGGCTGAGAGGATTGGTGAGGTTGGGTGAGCAAATGCAGATACTTTAAAGTAATACCGCGGGGTACCCACCCCATGGGTCTCAAATCTCCAGGTACAAGGGAATCTTCCTACATCAAAACATGCATGGGAAACCCAGAAGATGGTATGCCGTGAGATCAGGAAAGGTTTCTAAAACGCACCTCATTTCTCCTCTCCTTGTGCTCGGATTCGCGATTCCAGCTGCTTGACTAACCATCTCCCTACTTGGAGAATCAGCACCTTTAACCTACTGTTTCGTCCAGGTTGCAATTTGTCCTGAGGATGAACGGGAAGACGGGGAACCAACGAAAGACTAGCCCTAGGTGTTGGGACAGGCACAGGTCACTCCATTTTCCCATCAGGAAGAAGAATGAACCACAGGCTCAGCCTGCCCCCCAGAACCAAAATAGGGCCTGAAGCAATCCTGCGCTTTTGCGGCCAGCTCCCAAAAAAGCGAGGAGACAAATGGAGCTCAGGGGCACTGCAATTCACAAACGTGCAGAGTTATAAATGAGAACTCTCGTCCACAAATATATTGAGGGAAGGCAACGAAGAGGATTTGAAAGCAAGGCAGATTTGCAGGAAACAGATTTCAGGAGGTAGATTCGACTCGCCTTTAAAGCACATGAAAAGCGGCAAAACGTTGACAATGATGCCCTTGGCCAAAAAGGGCGTATGCGTTTTTTCCTGAATATATTCAGGAAAAAACGCATACGCCCTTTTTGGCCAACCAAGCAAGCCGGAAGGGCAAATCAGCGCTACAAAGAAGTCTCGCTTGCCCTCGGTCAAAAGGGCCATGCTGAACAAACAGTAAAAACCAGAAAAGCAGGACAGGCCATGGAGACCTGGGAGCCTTGCTACGCTGATGGGCGGGATGTAAATTGCCAACAGGCACTCTGGAGAAGAGTACGGTGTGTCCTGAAACAAGTAATAAACACAGCGTAGAGAGCATAGGGCACTTCCACTCAAGGGCGTATAAATTGGGAAAACTAAAAATCAACAAGACACAGGCACCCTAAAGTTTACGGCTGCTCTGTTTCCAAGAACCTCCGCTTCGGTACACCTTCAATATCCCAGGAAAGAGAAAAATGGATAAAGAAATGGTGGTACTTGGAACAATGGAATATCACTCAGCCATGAAATCAATGTCATAAGGCTAGTTCGCAGCATGATGAGTGGATTTAGGTACGATGACTCTAAGTGAAATAAGTCACACAGAAAAAGACACTTATCCTAAGATATCGCTTATAGAGGGAATGTCAAAATCGCTACACTTGAACTGAATTACAAAACAGAACAGAGTCACACCTTTAGAAGACACACTATGGCTGCTTAACGGGAAAGGTGAGGTGGGGTGATGCATAAAACAAGGGTTTGGAATTAGCTCAGACACCGCTCCATAAGCCAAATATGTAATAGACAAGGCCTACTCCCTGCTCAGTGAACTGGACTCAACACCCCCTAGTCACCGCACAAGAATATATCTGACTAGTATGAATCTGAAAACCTATGTATCGATATCTCTCTGCAAGTGAATCAAGAGGGTGTAAAGCGGCATAAACACAGCAGAGAAAAGCAGCCAAACCCCATTCTAAACATACATTACTTTAAAAAACCCACAAAACAAAGACAGTGAAAGAGAGAGAAATTCTTACAAAATCCGTTCAGGGTCTATGATGCAACCTGGATTGACCATATCAAGACCCACAGCTGGATGAGACATAAGGCTGGACACTCTTGGGGCTGAGAGGGTTGGTGAGGTTGGGTGAGCAAATGCAGATACTTTAAAGTAACACTGCGGGGAACACACACCATGGGTCTCAAATCTCCAGGTACAAGGGAATCTTCCTACATCAAAACATGCATGGGAAACCCAGAAGATGGTATGCCATGAGATCGGGAAAGGTTTCTAAAACGCACCTCATTTCTCCTCTCCTTGTGCTCGGGTTCGCCATTCCAGCCCCTTGACTAACCATCTCCCTACTTGGAGAATCAGCACCTTTAACCTCCTGATTGTACAGGTTGCAATTTGTCCTGAGGATGAACGGGAAGACGCGGAAGCCACGAGAGACGAGCCCTAGGTGTTGGGACAGGCATAGGTCACTCCATTTTCCCATCAGGAAGAAGAATGAACCACAGGCTCAGCCTGCCCCCCAGAACCAAAATAGGGCCTGAAGCAATCCTGCGCTTTTGCGGCCAGCTCCCAAAAAAGCGAGGAGACAAATGGAGCTCAGGGGCACTGCAATTCACAAACGTGCAGAGTTATAAATGAGAACTCTCGTCCACAAATATATTGAGGGAAGGCAACGAAGAGGATTTGAAAGCAAGGCAGATTTGCAGGAAACAGATTTCAGGAGGTAGATTCGACTCGCCTTTAAAGCACATGAAAAGCGGCAAAACGTTGACAATGATGCCCTTGGCCAAAAAGGGCGTATGCGTTTTTTCCTGAATATATTCAGGAAAAAACGCATACGCCCTTTTTGGCCAACCAAGCAAGCCGGAAGGGCAAATCAGCGCTACAAAGAAGTCTCGCTTGCCCTCGGTCATAAGGGCCATGCTGAACAAACAGTAAAAACCAGAAAAGCAGGACAGGCCATGGAGACATGGGAGCCTTGCTACGCTGATGGGCGGGATGTAAATTGCCAACAGGCACTCTGGAGAAGAGTACGGTGTGTCCTGAAACAAGTAATAAACACAGCGTAGAGAGCATAGGGCACTTCCACTCAAGGGCGTATAAATTGGGAAAACTAAAAATCAACAAGACACAGGCACCCTAAAGTTTACGGCTGCTCTGTTTCCAAGAACCTCCACTTCGGTACACCTTCAATATCCCAGGAAAGAGAAAAATGGATAAAGAAATGGTGGTACTTGGCACAATGGAATATCACTCAGCCATGAAATCAATGTCATAAGGCTAGTTAGCAGCATGATGAGTGGATTTAGGTACGATGATTCTAAGTGAAATAAGTCACACAGAAAAAGACACTTATCCTAAGATATCGCTTATAGAGGGAATGTCAAAATCGCTACACTTGAACTGAATTACAAAACAGAACAGAGTCACACCTTTAGAAGACACACTATGGCTGCTTAACGGGAAAGGTGAGGTGGGGTGATGCATAAAACAACGGTTTGAAATTAGCTCAGACACCGCTCCATAAGCCAAATATGTAATAGACAAGGCCTACTCCCTGCTCAGTGAACTGGACTCAACACCCCCTAGTCACCGCACAAGAATATATCTGACTAGTATGAATCTGAAAACCTATGTATCGATATCTCTCTGCAAGTGAATCAAGAGGGTGTAAAGCGGCATAAACACAGCAGGGAAAAGCAGCCAAACCCCATTCTAAACATACATTACTTTAAAATCCCACAAAGCAAAGACAGTGAAAGAGAGAGAAATTCTTACAAAATCCGTTCAGGGTCTCTGATGCAACCTGGATTGACCATATCTAGACCCACAGCTGGATGAGACATAAGGCTGGACACTCTTGGGGCTGAGAGGATTGGTGAGGTTGGGTGAGCAAATGCAGATACTTTAAAGTAATACCGCGGGGTACCCACCCCATGGGTCTCAAATCTCCAGGTACAAGGGAATCTTCCTACATCAAAACATGCATGGGAAACCCAGAAGATGGTATGCCGTGAGATCAGGAAAGGTTTCTAAAACGCACCTCATTTCTCCTCTCCTTGTGCTCGGATTCGCGATTCCAGCTGCTTGACTAACCATCTCCCTACTTGGAGAATCAGCACCTTTAACCTACTGTTTCGTCCAGGTTGCAATTTGTCCTGAGGATGAACGGGAAGACGGGGAACCAACGAAAGACTAGCCCTAGGTGTTGGGACAGGCACAGGTCACTCCATTTTCCCATCAGGAAGAAGAATGAACCACAGGCTCAGCCTGCCCCCCAGAACCAAAATAGGGCCTGAAGCAATCCTGCGCTTTTGCGGCCAGCTCCCAAAAAAGCGAGGAGACAAATGGAGCTCAGGGGCACTGCAATTCACAAACGTGCAGAGTTATAAATGAGAACTCTCGTCCACAAATATATTGAGGGAAGGCAACGAAGAGGATTTGAAAGCAAGGCAGATTTGCAGGAAACAGATTTCAGGAGGTAGATTCGACTCGCCTTTAAAGCACATGAAAAGCGGCAAAACGTTGACAATGATGCCCTTGGCCAAAAAGGGCGTATGCGTTTTTTCCTGAATATATTCAGGAAAAAACGCATACGCCCTTTTTGGCCAACCAAGCAAGCCGGAAGGGCAAATCAGCGCTACAAAGAAGTCTCGCTTGCCCTCGGTCAAAAGGGCCATGCTGAACAAACAGTAAAAACCAGAAAAGCAGGACAGGCCATGGAGACATGGGAGCCTTGCTACGCTGATGGGCGGGATGTAAATTCCCAACAGGCACTCTGGAGAAGAGTACGGTGTGTCCTGAAACAAGTAATAAACACAGCGTAGAGAGCATAGGGCACTTCCACTCATGGGCGTATAAATTGGGAAAACTAAAAATCAACAAGACACAGGCAACCTAAAGTTTACGGCTGCTCTGTTTCCAAGAACCTCCACTTCGGTACACCTTCAATATCCCAGGAAAGAGAAAAATGGATAAAGAAATGGTGGTACTTGGCACAATGGAATATCACTCAGCCATGAAATCAATGTCATAAGGCTAGTTAGCAGCATGATGAGTGGATTTAGGTACGATGACTCTAAGTGAAATAAGTCACACAGAAAAAGACACTTATCCTAAGATATCGCTTATAGAGGG
Source organism: Eubalaena glacialis (assembly GCF_028564815.1). Classification (NCBI taxonomy): domain Eukaryota; kingdom Metazoa; phylum Chordata; class Mammalia; order Artiodactyla; family Balaenidae; genus Eubalaena; species Eubalaena glacialis. The sequence continues at coordinate 4,381 of NW_026871165.1, read as the reverse complement.
AATGTCAAAATCGCTACACTTGAACTGAATTACAAAACAGAACAGAGTCACACCTTTAGAAGACACACTATGGCTGCTTAACGGGAAAGGTGAGGTGGGGTGATGCATAAAACAAGGGTTTGGAATTAGCTCAGACACCGCTCCATAAGCCAAATATGTAATAGACAAGGCCTACTCCCTGCTCAGTGAACTGGACTCAACACCCCCTAGTCACCGCACAAGAATATATCTGACTAGTATGAATCTGAAAACCTATGTATCGATATCTCTCTGCAAGTGAATCAAGAGGGTGTAAAGCGGCATAAACACAGCAGGGAAAAGCAGCCAAACCCCATTCTAAACATACATTACTTTAAAAAACCCACAAAGCAAAGACAGTGAAAGAGAGAGAAATTCTTACAAAATCCGTTCAGGGTCTCTGATGCAACCTGGATTGACCATATCAAGACCCACAGCTGGATGAGACATAAGGCTGGACACTCTTGGGGCTGAGAGGGTTGGTGAGGTTGGGTGAGCAAATGCAGATACTTTAAAGTAACACTGCGGGGAACACACACCATGGGTCTCAAATCTCCAGGTACAAGGGAATCTTCCTACATCAAAACATGCATGGGAAACCCAGAAGATGGTATGCCATGAGATCGGGAAAGGTATCTAAAACGCACCTCATTTCTCCTCTCCTTGTGCTCGGGTTCGCCATTCCAGCCCCTTGACTAACCATCTCCCTACTTGGAGAATCAGCACCTTTAACCTCCTGATTGTACAGGTTGCAATTTGTCCTGAGGATGAACGGGAAGACGCGGAAGCCACGAGAGACGAGCCCTAGGTGTTGGGACAGGCATAGGTCACTCCATTTTCCCATCAGGAAGAAGAATGAACCACAGGCTCAGCCTGCCCCCCAGAACCAAAATAGGGCCTGAAGCAATCCTGCGCTTTTGCGGCCAGCTCCCAAAAAAGCGAGGAGACAAATGGAGCTCAGGGGCACTGCAATTCACAAACGTGCAGAGTTATAAATGAGAACTCTCGTCCACAAATATATTGAGGGAAGGCAACGAAGAGGATTTGAAAGCAAGGCAGATTTGCAGGAAACAGATTTCAGGAGGTAGATTCGACTCGCCTTTAAAGCACATGAAAAGCGGCAAAACGTTGACAATGATGCCCTTGGCCAAAAAGGGCGTATGCGTTTTTTCCTGAATATATTCAGGAAAAAACGCATACGCCCTTTTTGGCCAACCAAGCAAGCCGGAAGGGCAAATCAGCGCTACAAAGAAGTCTCGCTTGCCCTCGGTCATAAGGGCCATGCTGAACAAACAGTAAAAACCAGAAAAGCAGGACAGGCCATGGAGACATGGGAGCCTTGCTACGCTGATGGGCGGGATGTAAATTGCCAACAGGCACTCTGGAGAAGAGTACGGTGTGTCCTGAAACAAGTAATAAACACAGCGTAGAGAGCATAGGGCACTTCCACTCAAGGGCGTATAAATTGGGAAAACTAAAAATCAACAAGACACAGGCACCCTAAAGTTTACGGCTGCTCTGTTTCCAAGAACCTCCACTTCGGTACACCTTCAATATCCCAGGAAAGAGAAAAATGGATAAAGAAATGGTGGTACTTGGCACAATGGAATATCACTCAGCCATGAAATCAATGTCATAAGGCTAGTTAGCAGCATGATGAGTGGATTTAGGTACGATGATTCTAAGTGAAATAAGTCACACAGAAAAAGACACTTATCCTAAGATATCGCTTATAGAGGGAATGTCAAAATCGCTACACTTGAACTGAATTACAAAACAGAACAGAGTCACACCTTTAGAAGACACACTATGGCTGCTTAACGGGAAAGGTGAGGTGGGGTGATGCATAAAACAAGGGTTTGAAATTAGCTCAGACACCGCTCCATAAGCCAAATATGTAATAGACAAGGCCTACTCCCTGCTCAGTGAACTGGACTCAACACCCCCTAGTCACCGCACAAGAATATATCTGACTAGTATGAATCTGAAAACCTATGTATCGATATCTCTCTGCAAGTGAATCAAGAGGGTGTAAAGCGGCATAAACACAGCAGGGAAAAGCAGCCAAACCCCATTCTAAACATACATTACTTTAAAATCCCAGAAAGCAAAGACAGTGAAAGAGAGAGAAATTCTTACAAAATCCGTTCAGGGTCTCTGATGCAACCTGGATTGACCATATCTAGACCCACAGCTGGATGAGACATAAGGCTGGACACTCTTGGGGCTGAGAGGATTGGTGAGGTTGGGTGAGCAAATGCAGATACTTTAAAGTAATACCGCGGGGTACCCACCCCATGGGTCTCAAATCTCCAGGTACAAGGGAATCTTCCTACATCAAAACATGCATGGGAAACCCAGAAGATGGTATGCCGTGAGATCAGGAAAGGTTTCTAAAACGCACCTCATTTCTCCTCTCCTTGTGCTCGGATTCGCGATTCCAGCTGCTTGACTAACCATCTCCCTACTTGGAGAATCAGCACCTTTAACCTACTGTTTCGTCCAGGTTGCAATTTGTCCTGAGGATGAACGGGAAGACGGGGAACCAACGAAAGACTAGCCCTAGGTGTTGGGACAGGCACAGGTCACTCCATTTTCCCATCAGGAAGAAGAATGAACCACAGGCTCAGCCTGCCCCCCAGAACCAAAATAGGGCCTGAAGCAATCCTGCGCTTTTGCGGCCAGCTCCCAAAAAAGCGAGGAGACAAATGGAGCTCAGGGGCACTGCAATTCACAAACGTGCAGAGTTATAAATGAGAACTCTCGTCCACAAATATATTGAGGGAAGGCAACGAAGAGGATTTGAAAGCAAGGCAGATTTGCAGGAAACAGATTTCAGGAGGTAGATTCGACTCGCCTTTAAAGCACATGAAAAGCGGCAAAACGTTGACAATGATGCCCTTGGCCAAAAAGGGCGTATGCGTTTTTTCCTGAATATATTCAGGAAAAAACGCATACGCCCTTTTTGGCCAACCAAGCAAGCCGGAAGGGCAAATCAGCGCTACAAAGAAGTCTCGCTTGCCCTCGGTCAAAAGGGCCATGCTGAACAAACAGTAAAAACCAGAAAAGCAGGACAGGCCATGGAGACATGGGAGCCTTGCTACGCTGATGGGCGGGATGTAAATTCCCAACAGGCACTCTGGAGAAGAGTACGGTGTGTCCTGAAACAAGTAATAAACACAGCGTAGAGAGCATAGGGCACTTCCACTCATGGGCGTATAAATTGGGAAAACTAAAAATCAACAAGACACAGGCAACCTAAAGTTTACGGCTGCTCTGTTTCCAAGAACCTCCACTTCGGTACACCTTCAATATCCCAGGAAAGAGAAAAATGGATAAAGAAATGGTGGTACTTGGCACAATGGAATATCACTCAGCCATGAAATCAATGTCATAAGGCTAGTTAGCAGCATGATGAGTGGATTTAGGTACGATGACTCTAAGTGAAATAAGTCACACAGAAAAAGACACTTATCCTAAGATATCGCTTATAGAGGGAATGTCAAAATCGCTACACTTGAACTGAATTACAAAACAGAACAGAGTCACACCTTTAGAAGACACACTATGGCTGCTTAACGGGAAAGGTGAGGTGGGGTGATGCATAAAACAAGGGTTTGGAATTAGCTCAGACACCGCTCCATAAGCCAAATATGTAATAGACAAGGCCTACTCCCTGCTCAGTGAACTGGACTCAACACCCCCTAGTCACCGCACAAGAATATATCTGACTAGTATGAATCTGAAAACCTATGTATCGATATCTCTCTGCAAGTGAATCAAGAGGGTGTAAAGCGGCATAAACACAGCAGGGAAAAGCAGCCAAACCCCATTCTAAACATACATTACTTTAAAAAACCCACAAAGCAAAGACAGTGAAAGAGAGAGAAATTCTTACAAAATCCGTTCAGGGTCTCTGATGCAACCTGGATTGACCATATCTAGACCCACAGCTGGATGAGACATAAGGCTGGACACTCTTGGGGCTGAGAGGATTGGTGAGGTTGGGTGAGCAAATGCAGATACTTTAAAGTAATACCGCGGGGTACCCACCCCATGGGTCTCAAATCTCCAGGTACAAGGGCATCTTCCTACATCAAAACATGCATGGGAAACCCAGAAGATGGTATGCCGTGAGATCGGGAAAGGTTTCTAAAACGCACCTCATTTCTCCTCTCCTTGTGCTCGGGTTCGCCATTCCAGCCGCTTGACTAACCATCTCCCTACTTGGAGAATCAGCACCTTTAACCTCCTGATTGTACAGGTTGCAATTTGTCCTGAGGATGAACGGGAAGACGCGGAACCAACGAGAGACGAGCCCTAGGTGTTGGGACAGGCATAGGTCACTCCATTTTCCCATCAG
>NW_026871164.1:0-25028 GCF_028564815.1 Eubalaena glacialis | reverse complement strand
GTGCCCCCGTGGTTAGGAAAAGGGCGCTCTCCTGAGAGCAACACGGTGCTTGCCTGTCCTTGCAGGAGGCATCGCCAAGGCGCCAGTGCTAAAGGGAACACGACTGTGCCAGGCAGGCTCATAGTAAGGCCCATGGACTGCATGCACAAGCTTAGGCGTGCAGCATTTCCCGTGAAAACGTAGTCCACGCAGGGCCTTCACGCTAGTGAGCTTTCCAGGTCTCCTAGGCCTCCTGCCTCCTAGGCCCCTCCCGTGGAGGAAGACTGCATCGCGAACGTCTCTTCCAAGGGCGACTTCACAACATCCAGGGACCTTGGGCCTCCGGATGACAGCTCGTAAGGCGGAGAGAAAGGCGACACACTGCTTCCTTCGTGGGCGAGCTAGATGTCCGAGCTTGCTAACGGCCGCCCGAACACAGGTCCGGCAGGTCTTTTAGGTGTACGGCCAGTGGTTGCCAGCGCTGAACCTGGGCGGCAATGAAGCAACCCTCTCCGTGGGCTTTAGAATGGGAGCCCTTGCTTGCTGTCTCCCTACGCCAAGCAGACAGTTGCCTTTCGAAGCAGCCTGGCCAAGGCACACTTCTCCCCTGAAGCACCCACTAGCTTTTGGCAAGGCGTACGGACGTCGAGGCCTAGCCCAAGGCACTAAGTACGTCACGCTAGTCTCCCCGTCCCATGCAGAATTGCCCTGGTACGGCGTCTTAACAGGGACGGGCAGGGTGCCGCTTGAGACTCTTTGCCTCTGTCAGAAACTACCTGGACTCTGCAGGGCGCCACTCTGATACCGGTGACCTAGTGAGCAAAGCCCTCTTTCCCCCGCTGGAGAGCAGGCTACGTGCAGCGTCCAAGTTTCCTGCGGAAGAGTGTGGCTGCCTGTGTTGGCTTCACTTCTGGAAGGCCTGTGTGGAGCGACGAGAGAGGGTTCCTAGAGAAAGGGAACGTGTCCTGTGCCCTGCAGGAGGCATCCCAGAGCCCTCATCGCCAAAGGGAAAGCTAGAGCCCTCCACAGGGTTCCAAGTATCCTTCAGATAGTCCGTCCACGCATTGAGGAGTGCAGGGGGTGTCCACTGACTCTGGGGCAGGTGGGGGCAGGAGCTCCAGTATGCTTTTCCTCCTCCCCGTGCCCCATAGAGGAACGCTGCGCACAGGATCCCCCATTCTGGGCGACTGCACAGCATTAGGCTCTCGAGTGCCTCCGGATCACCGCTTTGAAAGCAGAGTGAAAGGGAACCTTCTCCTTTTGCTCCAGCTAGCTAGCTGGCCAAAGCATTCAAGAGACCTCCGGAACACAGCTCTCGCAGGCCTTCGGGGCCATGCCAGGGGCACGCAGTGCAGAGCGTGAGCTGCAAGGAAAACACTCTTTTCCTGGTGTCCGTTCCGGGTACCCTTTTACTTACCCGCCCTTTCTCTAGGCCACGCAGAGACTAGACATGACATGCTGTCTCGAAGAGGTAGAGCTTCCCCTGAACTCTCCTACGCTTAGAGACGGCGCGAGGACACGTAACCTTCCTGGAGCCTGAAGTCCCGTAGACTCCTCACACACTGCACAACTCCCTGCTTGGAGATGAAACCGGGGAAGTGCCAGAGTGCTCCTTCGGTCTCTTTTCGCTCGCCTGAAACTAAACGCACTAGGGCAGTTTTGAAGTTTCGGATTCGGAAGCTCTGCGAACAGTGGCAATTCTCAGCAACAAAGGGCAGCCCCAGCCTCAAAGCTGCCGGAAAGCAGAGGGCTGCTGTCAGTCTTCAGTGCTGGAGTGCCCCCGTGGTTAGGAAAAGGGCGCTCTCCTGAGAGCAACACGGTGCTTGCCTGTCCTTGCAGGAGGCATCGCCAAGGCGCCAGTGCTAAAGGGAACACGACTGTGCCAGGCAGGCTCATAGTAAGGCCCATGGACTGCATGCACAAGCTTAGGCGTGCAGCATTTCCCGTGAAAACGTAGTCCACGCAGGGCCTTCACGCTAGTGAGCTTTCCAGGTCTCCTAGGCCTCCTGCCTCCTAGGCCCCTCCCGTGGAGGAAGACTGCATCGCGAACGTCTCTTCCAAGGGCGACTTCACAACATCCAGGGACCTTGGGCCTCCGGATGACAGCTCGTAAGGCGGAGAGAAAGGCGACACACTGCTTCCTTCGTGGGCGAGCTAGATGTCCGAGCTTGCTAACGGCCGCCCGAACACAGGTCCGGCAGGTCTTTTAGGTGTACGGCCAGTGGTTGCCAGCGCTGAACCTGGGCGGCAATGAAGCAACCCTCTCCGTGGGCTTTAGAATGGGAGCCCTTGCTTGCTGTCTCCCTACGCCAAGCAGACAGTTGCCTTTCGAAGCAGCCTGGCCAAGGCACACTTCTCCCCTGAAGCACCCACTAGCTTTTGGCAAGGCGTACGGCCGGCGAGGCCTAGCCCAAGGCACTAAGTACGTCACGCTAGTCTCCCCGTCCCATGCAGAATTGCCCTGGTACGGCGTCTTAACAGGGACGGGCAGGGTGCCGCTTGAGACTCTTTGCCTCTGTCAGAAACTACCTGGACTCTGCAGGGCGCCACTCTGATACCGGTGACCTAGTGAGCAAAGCCCTCTTTCCCCCGCTGGAGAGCAGGCTACGTGCAGCGTCCAAGTTTCCTGCGGAAGAGTGTGGCTGCCTGTGTTGGCTTCACTTCTGGAAGGCCTGTGTGGAGCGACGAGAGAGGGTTCCTAGAGAAAGGGAACGTGTCCTGTGCCCTGCAGGAGGCATCCCAGAGCCCTCATCGCCAAAGGGAAAGCTAGAGCCCTCCACAGGGTTCCAAGTATCCTTCAGATAGTCCGTCCACGCATTGAGGAGTGCACGGGGTGTCCACTGACTCTGGGGCAGGTGGGGGCAGGAGCTCCAGTATGCTTTTCCTCCTCCCCGTGCCCCATAGAGGAACGCTGCGCACAGGATCCCCCATTCTGGGCGACTGCGCAGCATTAGGCTCTCGAGTGCCTCCGGATCACCGCTTTGAAAGCAGAGTGAAAGGGAACCTTCTCCTTTTGCTCCAGCTAGCTAGCTGGCCAAAGCATTCAAGAGACCTCCGGAACACAGCTCTCGCAGGCCTTCGGTGCCATGCCAGGGGCACGCAGTGCAGAGCGTGAGCTGCAAGGAAAACACTCTTTTCCTGGTGTCCGTTCCGGGTACCCTTTTACTTACCCGCCCTTTCTCTAGGCCACGCAGAGACTAGACATGACATGCTGTCTCGAAGAGGTAGAGCTTCCCCTGAACTCTCCTACGCTTAGAGACGGCGCGAGGACACGTAACCTTCCTGGAGCCTGAAGTCCCGTAGACTCCTCACACACTGCACAACTCCCTGCTTGGAGATGAAACCGGGGAAGTGCCAGAGTGCTCCTTCGGTCTCTTTTCGCTCGCCTGAAACTAAACGCACTAGGGCAGTTTTGAAGTTTCGGATTCGGAAGCTCTGCGAACAGTGGCAATTCTCAGCAACAAAGGGCAGCCCCAGCCTCAAAGCTGCCGGAAAGCAGAGGGCTGCTGTCAGTCTTCAGTGCTGGAGTGCCCCCGTGGTTAGGAAAAGGGCGCTCTCCTGAGAGCAACACGGTGCTTGCCTGTCCTTGCAGGAGGCATCGCCAAGGCGCCAGTGCTAAAGGGAACACGACTGTGCCAGGCAGGCTCATAGTAAGGCCCATGGACTGCATGCACAAGCTTAGGCGTGCAGCATTTCCCGTGAAAACGTAGTCCACGCAGGGCCTTCACGCTAGTGAGCTTTCCAGGTCTCCTAGGCCTCCTGCCTCCTAGGCCCCTCCCGTGGAGGAAGACTGCATCGCGAACGTCTCTTCCAAGGGCGACTTCACAACATCCAGGGACCTTGGGCCTCCGGATGACAGCTCGTAAGGCGGAGAGAAAGGCGACACACTGCTTCCTTCGTGGGCGAGCTAGATGTCCGAGCTTGCTAACGGCCGCCCGAACACAGGTCCGGCAGGTCTTTTAGGTGTACGGCCAGTGGTTGCCAGCGCTGAACCTGGGCGGCAATGAAGCAACCCTCTCCGTGGGCTTTAGAATGGGAGCCCTTGCTTGCTGTCTCCCTACGCCAAGCAGACAGTTGCCTTTCGAAGCAGCCTGGCCAAGGCACACTTCTCCCCTGAAGCACCCACTAGCTTTTGGCAAGGCGTACGGCCGGCGAGGCCTAGCCCAAGGCACTAAGTACGTCACGCTAGTCTCCCCGTCCCATGCAGAATTGCCCTGGTACGGCGTCTTAACAGGGACGGGCAGGGTGCCGCTTGAGACTCTTTGCCTCTGTCAGAAACTACCTGGACTCTGCAGGGCGCCACTCTGATACCGGTGACCTAGTGAGCAAAGCCCTCTTTCCCCCGCTGGAGAGCAGGCTACGTGCAGCGTCCAAGTTTCCTGCGGAAGAGTGTGGCTGCCTGTGTTGGCTTCACTTCTGGAAGGCCTGTGTGGAGCGACGAGAGAGGGTTCCTAGAGAAAGGGAACGTGTCCTGTGCCCTGCAGGAGGCATCCCAGAGCCCTCATCGCCAAAGGGAAAGCTAGAGCCCTCCACAGGGTTCCAAGTATCCTTCAGATAGTCCGTCCACGCATTGAGGAGTGCACGGGGTGTCCACTGACTCTGGGGCAGGTGGGGGCAGGAGCTCCAGTATGCTTTTCCTCCTCCCCGTGCCCCATAGAGGAACGCTGCGCACAGGATCCCCCATTCTGGGCGACTGCGCAGCATTAGGCTCTCGAGTGCCTCCGGATCACCGCTTTGAAAGCAGAGTGAAAGGGAACCTTCTCCTTTTGCTCCAGCTAGCTAGCTGGCCAAAGCATTCAAGAGACCTCCGGAACACAGCTCTCGCAGGCCTTCGGTGCCATGCCAGGGGCACGCAGTGCAGAGCGTGAGCTGCAAGGAAAACACTCTTTTCCTGGTGTCCGTTCCGGGTACCCTTTTACTTACCCGCCCTTTCTCTAGGCCACGCAGAGACTAGACATGACATGCTGTCTCGAAGAGGTAGAGCTTCCCCTGAACTCTCCTACGCTTAGAGACGGCGCGAGGACACGTAACCTTCCTGGAGCCTGAAGTCCCGTAGACTCCTCACACACTGCACAACTCCCTGCTTGGAGATGAAACCGGGGAAGTGCCAGAGTGCTCCTTCGGTCTCTTTTCGCTCGCCTGAAACTAAACGCACTAGGGCAGTTTTGAAGTTTCGGATTCGGAAGCTCTGCGAACAGTGGCAATTCTCAGCAACAAAGGGCAGCCCCAGCCTCAAAGCTGCCGGAAAGCAGAGGGCTGCTGTCAGTCTTCAGTGCTGGAGTGCCCCCGTGGTTAGGAAAAGGGCGCTCTCCTGAGAGCAACACGGTGCTTGCCTGTCCTTGCAGGAGGCATCGCCAAGGCGCCAGTGCTAAAGGGAACACGACTGTGCCAGGCAGGCTCATAGTAAGGCCCATGGACTGCATGCACAAGCTTAGGCGTGCAGCATTTCCCGTGAAAACGTAGTCCACGCAGGGCCTTCACGCTAGTGAGCTTTCCAGGTCTCCTAGGCCTCCTGCCTCCTAGGCCCCTCCCGTGGAGGAAGACTGCATCGCGAACGTCTCTTCCAAGGGCGACTTCACAACATCCAGGGACCTTGGGCCTCCGGATGACAGCTCGTAAGGCGGAGAGAAAGGCGACACACTGCTTCCTTCGTGGGACAGCTAGATGTCCGAGCTTGCTAACGGCCGCCCGAACACAGGTCCGGCAGGTCTTTTAGGTGTACGGCCAGTGGTTGCCAGCGCTGAACCTGGGCGGCAATGAAGCAACCCTCTCGGTGGGCTTTAGAATGGGAGCCCTTGCTTGCTGTCTCCCTACGCCAAGCAGGCAGTTGCCTTTCGAAGCAGCCTGGCCAAGGCACACTTCTCCCCTGAAGCACCCACTAGCTTTTGGCAAGGCGTTACGGACGGCGAGGCCTAGCCCAAGGCACTAAGTACGTCACGCTAGTCTCCCCGTCCCGTGCAGAATTGCCCTGGTACGGCGTCTTAACAGGGACGGGCAGGGTGCCCCTTGCGACTCTTTGCCTCTGTCAGAAACTACATGGACTCTGCAGGGCGCCACTCTGATACTGGTGACCTAGTGAGCAAAGCCCTGTTTCCCCCACTGGAGAGCAGGCTACGTGCAGCGTCCAAGTTTCCTGCGGAAGAGTGTGGCTGCCTGTGTTGGCTTCACTTCTGGAAGGCCTGTGTGGAGCGACGAGAGAGGGTTCCTAGAGAAAGGGAACGTGTCCTGTGCCCTGCAGGAGGCATCCCAGAGCCCTCATCGCCAAAGGGAAAGCTAGAGGCCTCCACAGGGTTCCAAGTGTCCTTCAGATAGTCCGTCCACGCATTGAGGAGTGCAGGGGCTGTGCACTGACTCTGGGGCCGGTGGGGCAGAAGCTCCAGTATGCTTTTCCTCGGGCCACTGCCTCCTCCCAGTGTCCCATAGACGAACGCTGCGCACAGGATCCCCCATTCGGGGCGACTGCGCATCATTAGGCTCTCGAGTGCCTCCGGATCACCGCTTTGAAAGCAGAGTGAAAGGGAACCTTCTCCTTTTGCTCCAGCTAGCTAGCTGGCCAAAGCATTCAAGAGACCTCTGGATCACAGCTCTCGCAGGCCTTCGGTGCCAAGCCAGGGGCACGCAGTGCAGAGCGTGAGCTGCAAGGAAAACACTCTTTTCCTGGTGTCCGTTCCGGGTACCCTTTTACTTACCCGCCCTTTCTCTAGGCCACGCAGAGACTAGACATGACATGCTGTCTCGAAGAGGTAGAGCTTCCCCTGAACTCTCCTACGCTTAGAGACGGCGCGAGGACACGTAACCTTCCTGGAGCCTGAAGTCCCGTAGAATCCTCACACACTGCACAACTCCCTGCTTGGAGATGAAACCGGGGAAGTGCCAGAGTGCTCCTTCGGTCTCTTTTCGCTCGCCTGAAACTAAACGCACTAGGGCAGTTTTGAAGTTTCAGATTCGGAAGCTCTGCGAACAGTGGCAATTCTCAGCAACAAAGGGCAGCCCCAGCCTCAAAGCTGCCGGAAAGCAGAGGGCTGCTGTCAGTCTTCAGTGCTGGAGTGCCCCCGTGGTTAGGAAAAGGGCGCTCTCCTGAGAGCAACACGGTGCTTGCCTGTCCTCGCATGAGGCATCGCCAAGGCGCCAGTGCTAAAGGGAACACGACTGTGCCAGGCAGGCTCATAGTAAGGCCCATGGACTGCATGCACAAGCTTAGGCGTGCAGCATTTCCCGTGAAAACGTAGTCCACGCAGGGCCTTCACGCTAGTGAGCTTTCCAGGTCTCCTAGGCCTCCTGCCTCCTAGGCCCCTCCCGTGGAGGAAGACTGCATCGTGAACGTCTCTTCCAAGGGTGACTTCACAACATCCAGGGACCTTGGGCCTCCGGATTACAGCTCGTAAGGCGGAGAGAAAGGCGACACACTGCTTCCTTCGTGGGCGAGCTAGATGTCCGAGCTTGCTAACGGCCGCCCGAACACAGGTCCGGCAGGTCTTTTAGGTGTACGGCCAGTGGTTGCCAGCGCTGAACCTGGGCGGCAATGAAGCAACCCTCTCCGTGGGCTTTAGAATGGGAGCCCTTGCTTGCTGTCTCCCTACGCCAAGCAGACAGTTGCCTTTCGAAGCAGCCTGGCCAAGGCACACTTCTCCCCTGAAGCACCCACTAGCTTTTGGCAAGGCGTACGGACGGCGAGGCCTAGCCCAAGGCACTAAGTACGTCACGCTAGTCTCCCCGTCCCATGCAGAATTGCCCTGGTACGGCGTCTTAACAGGGACGGGCAGGGTGCCGCTTGAGACTCTTTGCCTCTGTCAGAAACTACCTGGACTCTGCAGGGCGCCACTCTGATACCGGTGACCTAGTGAGCAAAGCCCTCTTTCCCCCGCTGGAGAGCAGGCTACGTGCAGCGTCCAAGTTTCCTGCGGAAGAGTGTGGCTGCCTGTGTTGGCTTCACTTCTGGAAGGCCTGTGTGGAGCGACGAGAGAGGGTTCCTAGAGAAAGGGAACGTGTCCTGTGCCCTGCAGGAGGCATCCCAGAGCCCTCATCGCCAAAGGGAAAGCTAGAGCCCTCCACAGGGTTCCAAGTATCCTTCAGATAGTCCGTCCACGCATTGAGGAGTGCACGGGGTGTCCACTGACTCTGGGGCAGGTGGGGGCAGGAGCTCCAGTATGCTTTTCCTCCTCCCCGTGCCCCATAGAGGAACGCTGCGCACAGGATCCCCCATTCTGGGCGACTGCGCAGCATTAGGCTCTCGAGTGCCTCCGGATCACCGCTTTGAAAGCAGAGTGAAAGGGAACCTTCTCCTTTTGCTCCAGCTAGCTAGCTGGCCAAAGCATTCAAGAGACCTCCGGAACACAGCTCTCGCAGGCCTTCGGTGCCATGCCAGGGGCACGCAGTGCAGAGCGTGAGCTGCAAGGAAAACACTCTTTTCCTGGTGTCCGTTCCGGGTACCCTTTTACTTACCCGCCCTTTCTCTAGGCCACGCAGAGACTAGACATGACATGCTGTCTCGAAGAGGTAGAGCTTCCCCTGAACTCTCCTACGCTTAGAGACGGCGCGAGGACACGTAACCTTCCTGGAGCCTGAAGTCCCGTAGACTCCTCACACACTGCACAACTCCCTGCTTGGAGATGAAACCGGGGAAGTGCCAGAGTGCTCCTTCGGTCTCTTTTCGCTCGCCTGAAACTAAACGCACTAGGGCAGTTTTGAAGTTTCGGATTCGGAAGCTCTGCGAACAGTGGCAATTCTCAGCAACAAAGGGCAGCCCCAGCCTCAAAGCTGCCGGAAAGCAGAGGGCTGCTGTCAGTCTTCAGTGCTGGAGTGCCCCCGTGGTTAGGAAAAGGGCGCTCTCCTGAGAGCAACACGGTGCTTGCCTGTCCTTGCAGGAGGCATCGCCAAGGCGCCAGTGCTAAAGGGAACACGACTGTGCCAGGCAGGCTCATAGTAAGGCCCATGGACTGCATGCACAAGCTTAGGCGTGCAGCATTTCCCGTGAAAACGTAGTCCACGCAGGGCCTTCACGCTAGTGAGCTTTCCAGGTCTCCTAGGCCTCCTGCCTCCTAGGCCCCTCCCGTGGAGGAAGACTGCATCGCGAACGTCTCTTCCAAGGGCGACTTCACAACATCCAGGGACCTTGGGCCTCCGGATGACAGCTCGTAAGGCGGAGAGAAAGGCGACACACTGCTTCCTTCGTGGGACAGCTAGATGTCCGAGCTTGCTAACGGCCGCCCGAACACAGGTCCGGCAGGTCTTTTAGGTGTACGGCCAGTGGTTGCCAGCGCTGAACCTGGGCGGCAATGAAGCAACCCTCTCGGTGGGCTTTAGAATGGGAGCCCTTGCTTGCTGTCTCCCTACGCCAAGCAGGCAGTTGCCTTTCGAAGCAGCCTGGCCAAGGCACACTTCTCCCCTGAAGCACCCACTAGCTTTTGGCAAGGCGTTACGGACGGCGAGGCCTAGCCCAAGGCACTAAGTACGTCACGCTAGTCTCCCCGTCCCGTGCAGAATTGCCCTGGTACGGCGTCTTAACAGGGACGGGCAGGGTGCCGTTTGAGACTCTTTGCCTCTGTCAGAAACTACCTGGACTCTGCAGGGCGCCACTCTGATACCGGTGACCTAGTGAGCAAAGCCCTCTTTCCCCCGCTGGAGAGCAGGCTACGTGCAGCGTCCAAGTTTCCTGCGGAAGAGTGTGGCTGCCTGTGTTGGCTTCACTTCTGGAAGGCCTGTGTGGAGCGACGAGAGAGGGTTCCTAGAGAAAGGGAACGTGTCCTGTGCCCTGCAGGAGGCATCCCAGAGCCCTCATCGCCAAAGGGAAAGCTAGAGCCCTCCACAGGGTTCCAAGTATCCTTCAGATAGTCCGTCCACGCATTAAGGAGTGCACGGGGTTTCCACTGACTCTGGGGCAGGTGGGGGCAGGAGCTCCAGTATGCTTTTCCTAGGGCCACTGCCTCCTCCCCGTGTCCCATAGAGGAACGCTGCGCACAGGATCCCCCATTCTGGGCGACTGCGCAGCATTAGGCTCTCGAGTGCCTCCGGATCACCGCTTTGAAAGCAGAGTGAAAGGGAACCTTCTCCTTTTGCTCCAGCTAGCTAGCTGGCCAAAGCATTCAAGAGACCTCCGGAACACAGCTCTCGCAGGCCTTCGGTGCCATGCCAGGGGCACGCAGTGCAGAGCGTGAGCTGCAAGGAAAACACTCTTTTCCTGGTGTCCGTTCCGGGTACCCTTTTACTTACCCGCCCTTTCTCTAGGCCACGCAGAGACTAGACATGACATGCTGTCTCGAAGAGGTAGAGCTTCCCCTGAACTCTCCTACGCTTAGAGACGGCGCGAGGACACGTAACCTTCCTGGAGCCTGAAGTCCCGTAGACTCCTCACACACTGCACAACTCCCTGCTTGGAGATGAAACCGGGGAAGTGCCAGAGTGCTCCTTCGGTCTCTTTTCGCTCGCCTGAAACTAAACGCACTAGGGCAGTTTTGAAGTTTCAGATTCGGAAGCTCTGCGAACAGTGGCAATTCTCAGCAACAAAGGGCAGCCCCAGCCTCAAAGCTGCCGGAAAGCAGAGGGCTGCTGTCAGTCTTCAGTGCTGGAGTGCCCCCGTGGTTAGGAAAAGGGCGCTCTCCTGAGAGCAACACGGTGCTTGCCTGTCCTCGCATGAGGCATCGCCAAGGCGCCAGTGCTAAAGGGAACACGACTGTGCCAGGCAGGCTCATAGTAAGGCCCATGGACTGCATGCACAAGCTTAGGCGTGCAGCATTTCCCGTGAAAACGTAGTCCACGCAGGGCCTTCACGCTAGTGAGCTTTCCAGGTCTCCTAGGCCTCCTGCCTCCTAGGCCCCTCCCGTGGAGGAAGACTGCATCGTGAACGTCTCTTCCAAGGGTGACTTCACAACATCCAGGGACCTTGGGCCTCCGGATTACAGCTCGTAAGGCGGAGAGAAAGGCGACACACTGCTTCCTTCGTGGGCGAGCTAGATGTCCGAGCTTGCTAACGGCCGCCCGAACACAGGTCCGGCAGGTCTTTTAGGTGTACGGCCAGTGGTTGCCAGCGCTGAACCTGGGCGGCAATGAAGCAACCCTCTCGGTGGGCTTTAGAATGGGAGCCCATGCTTGCTGTCTCCCTACGCCAAGCAGACAGTTGCCTTTCGAAGCAGCCTGGCCAAGGCACACTTCTCCCCTGAAGCACCCACTAGCTTTTGGCAAGGCGTATGGCCGGCGAGGCCTAGCCCAAGGCACTAAGTACGTCACGCTAGTCTCCCCGTCCCATGCAGAATTGCCCTGGTACGGCGTCTTAACAGGGACGGGCAGGGTGCCGCTTGAGACTCTTTGCCTCTGTCAGAAACTACCTGGACTCTGCAGGGCGCCACTCTGATACCGGTGACCTAGTGAGCAAAGCCCTCTTTCCCCCGCTGGAGAGCAGGCTACGTGCAGCGTCCAAGTTTCCTGCGGAAGAGTGTGGCTGCCTGTGTTGGCTTCACTTCTGGAAGGCCTGTGTGGAGCGACGAGAGAGGGTTCCTAGAGAAAGGGAACGTGTCCTGTGCCCTGCAGGAGGCATCCCAGAGCCCTCATCGCCAAAGGGAAAGCTAGAGCCCTCCACAGGGTTCCAAGTATCCTTCAGATAGTCCGTCCACGCATTGAGGAGTGCAGGGGGTGTCCACTGACTCTGGGGCAGGTGGGGGCAGGAGCTCCAGTATGCTTTTCCTCCTCCCCGTGCCCCATAGAGGAACGCTGCGCACAGGATCCCCCATTCTGGGCGACTGCGCAGCATTAGGCTCTCGAGTGCCTCCGGATCACCGCTTTGAAAGCAGAGTGAAAGGGAACCTTCTCCTTTTGCTCCAGCTAGCTAGCTGGCCAAAGCATTCAAGAGACCTCCGGAACACAGCTCTCGCAGGCCTTCGGTGCCATGCCAGGGGCACGCAGTGCAGAGCGTGAGCTGCAAGGAAAACACTCTTTTCCTGGTGTCCGTTCCGGGTACCCTTTTACTTACCCGCCCTTTCTCTAGGCCACGCAGAGACTAGACATGACATGCTGTCTCGAAGAGGTAGAGCTTCCCCTGAACTCTCCTACGCTTAGAGACGGCGCGAGGACACGTAACCTTCCTGGAGCCTGAAGTCCCGTAGACTCCTCACACACTGCACAACTCCCTGCTTGGAGATGAAACCGGGGAAGTGCCAGAGTGCTCCTTCGGTCTCTTTTCGCTCGCCTGAAACTAAACGCACTAGGGCAGTTTTGAAGTTTCGGATTCGGAAGCTCTGCGAACAGTGGCAATTCTCAGCAACAAAGGGCAGCCCCAGCCTCAAAGCTGCCGGAAAGCAGAGGGCTGCTGTCAGTCTTCAGTGCTGGAGTGCCCCCGTGGTTAGGAAAAGGGCGCTCTCCTGAGAGCAACACGGTGCTTGCCTGTCCTTGCAGGAGGCATCGCCAAGGCGCCAGTGCTAAAGGGAACACGACTGTGCCAGGCAGGCTCATAGTAAGGCCCATGGACTGCATGCACAAGCTTAGGCGTGCAGCATTTCCCGTGAAAACGTAGTCCACGCAGGACCTTCACGCTAGTGAGCTTTCCAGGTCTCCTAGGCCTCCTGCCTCCTAGGCCCCTCCCGTGGAGGAAGACTGCATCGCGAACGTCTCTTCCAAGGGCGACTTCACAACATCCAGGGACCTTGGGCCTCCGGATGACAGCTCGTAAGGCGGAGAGAAAGGCGACACACTGCTTCCTTCGTGGGCGAGCTAGATGTCAGAGCTTGCTAACGGCCGCCCGAACACAGGTCCGGCAGGTCTTTTAGGTGTACGGCCAGTGGTTGCCAGCGCTGAACCTGGGCGGCAATGAAGCAACCCTCTCCGTGGGCTTTAGAATGGGAGCCCTTGCTTGCTGTCTCCCTACGCCAAGCAGACAGTTGCCTTTCGAAGCAGCCTGGCCAAGGCACACTTCTCCCCTGAAGCACCCACTAGCTTTTGGCAAGGCGTATGGCCGGCGAGGCCTAGCCCAAGGCACTAAGTACGTCACGCTAGTCTCCCCGTCCCATGCAGAATTGCCCTGGTACGGCGTCTTAACAGGGACGGGCAGGGTGCCGCTTGAGACTCTTTGCCTCTGTCAGAAACTACCTGGACTCTGCAGGGCGCCACTCTGATACCGGTGACCTAGTGAGCAAAGCCCTCTTTCCCCCGCTGGAGAGCAGGCTACGTGCAGCGTCCAAGTTTCCTGCGGAAGAGTGTGGCTGCCTGTGTTGGCTTCACTTCTGGAAGGCCTGTGTGGAGCGACGAGAGAGGGTTCCTAGAGAAAGGGAACGTGTCCTGTGCCCTGCAGGAGGCATCCCAGAGCCCTCATCGCCAAAGGGAAAGCTAGAGCCCTCCACAGGGTTCCAAGTATCCTTCAGATAGTCCGTCCACGCATTAAGGAGTGCACGGGGTTTCCACTGACTCTGGGGCAGGTGGGGGCAGGAGCTCCAGTATGCTTTTCCTAGGGCCACTGCCTCCTCCCCGTGTCCCATAGAGGAACGCTGCGCACAGGATCCCCCATTCTGGGCGACTGCGCAGCATTAGGCTCTCGAGTGCCTCCGGATCACCGCTTTGAAAGCAGAGTGAAAGGGAACCTTCTCCTTTTGCTCCAGCTAGCTAGCTGGCCAAAGCATTCAAGAGACCTCCGGAACACAGCTCTCGCAGGCCTTCGGTGCCATGCCAGGGGCACGCAGTGCAGAGCGTGAGCTGCAAGGAAAACACTCTTTTCCTGGTGTCCGTTCCGGGTACCCTTTTACTTACCCGCCCTTTCTCTAGGCCACGCAGAGACTAGACATGACATGCTGTCTCGAAGAGGTAGAGCTTCCCCTGAACTCTCCTACGCTTAGAGACGGCGCGAGGACACGTAACCTTCCTGGAGCCTGAAGTCCCGTAGACTCCTCACACACTGCACAACTCCCTGCTTGGAGATGAAACCGGGGAAGTGCCAGAGTGCTCCTTCGGTCTCTTTTCGCTCGCCTGAAACTAAACGCACTAGGGCAGTTTTGAAGTTTCGGATTCGGAAGCTCTGCGAACAGTGGCAATTCTCAGCAACAAAGGGCAGCCCCAGCCTCAAAGCTGCCGGAAAGCAGAGGGCTGCTGTCAGTCTTCAGTGCTGGAGTGCCCCCGTGGTTAGGAAAAGGGCGCTCTCCTGAGAGCAACACGGTGCTTGCCTGTCCCTGCAGGAGGCATCGCCAAGGTGCCAGTGCTAAAGGGAACACGACTGTGCCAGGCAGGCTCATAGTAAGGCCCATGGACTGCATGCACAAGCTTAGGCGTGCAGCATTTCCCGTGAAAACGTAGTCCATGCAGGGCCTTCACGCTAGTGAGCTTTCCAGGTCTCCTAGGCCTCCTGCCTCCTAGGCCCCTCCCGTGGAGGAAGACTGCATCGCGAACGTCTCTTCCAAGGGCGATTTCACAACATCCAGGGACCTTGGGCCTCCGGATTACAGCTCGTAAGGCGGAGAGAAAGGCGACACACTGCTTCCTTCGTGGGCGAGCTAGATGTCCGAGCTTGCTAACGGCCGCCCGAACACAGGTCCGGCAGGTCTTTTAGGTGTACGGCCAGTGGTTGCCAGCGCTGAACCTGGGCGGCAATGAAGCAACCCTCTCCGTGGGCTTTAGAATGGGAGCCCTTGCTTGCTGTCTCCCTACGCCAAGCAGACAGTTGCCTTTCGAAGCAGCCTGGCCAAGGCACACTTCTCCCCTGAAGCACCCACTAGCTTTTGGCAAGGCGTACGGCCGGCGAGGCCTAGCCCAAGGCACTAAGTACGTCACGCTAGTCTCCCCGTCCCATGCAGAATTGCCCTGGTACGGCGTCTTAACAGGGACGGGCAGGGTGCCGTTTGAGACTCTTTGCCTCTGTCAGAAACTACCTGGACTCTGCAGGGCGCCACTCTGATACCGGTGACCTAGTGAGCAAAGCCCTCTTTCCCCCGCTGGAGAGCAGGCTACGTGCAGCGTCCAAGTTTCCTGCGGAAGAGTGTGGCTGCCTGTGTTGGCTTCACTTCTGGAAGGCCTGTGTGGAGCGACGAGAGAGGGTTCCTAGAGAAAGGGAACGTGTCCTGTGCCCTGCAGGAGGCATCCCAGAGCCCTCATCGCCAAAGGGAAAGCTAGAGCCCTCCACAGGGTTCCAAGTATCCTTCAGATAGTCCGTCCACGCATTAAGGAGTGCACGGGGTTTCCACTGACTCTGGGGCAGGTGGGGGCAGGAGCTCCAGTATGCTTTTCCTAGGGCCACTGCCTCCTCCCCGTGTCCCATAGAGGAACGCTGCGCACAGGATCCCCCATTCTGGGCGACTGCGCAGCATTAGGCTCTCGAGTGCCTCCGGATCACCGCTTTGAAAGCAGAGTGAAAGGGAACCTTCTCCTTTTGCTCCAGCTAGCTAGCTGGCCAAAGCATTCAAGAGACCTCCGGAACACAGCTCTCGCAGGCCTTCGGTGCCATGCCAGGGGCACGCAGTGCAGAGCGTGAGCTGCAAGGAAAACACTCTTTTCCTGGTGTCCGTTCCGGGTACCCTTTTACTTACCCGCCCTTTCTCTAGGCCACGCAGAGACTAGACATGACATGCTGTCTCGAAGAGGTAGAGCTTCCCCTGAACTCTCCTACGCTTAGAGACGGCGCGAGGACACGTAACCTTCCTGGAGCCTGAAGTCCCGTAGACTCCTCACACACTGCACAACTCCCTGCTTGGAGATGAAACCGGGGAAGTGCCAGAGTGCTCCTTCGGTCTCTTTTCGCTCGCCTGAAACTAAACGCACTAGGGCAGTTTTGAAGTTTCGGATTCGGAAGCTCTGCGAACAGTGGCAATTCTCAGCAACAAAGGGCAGCCCCAGCCTCAAAGCTGCCGGAAAGCAGAGGGCTGCTGTCAGTCTTCAGTGCTGGAGTGCCCCCGTGGTTAGGAAAAGGGCGCTCTCCTGAGAGCAACACGGTGCTTGCCTGTCCCTGCAGGAGGCATCGCCAAGGTGCCAGTGCTAAAGGGAACACGACTGTGCCAGGCAGGCTCATAGTAAGGCCCATGGACTGCATGCACAAGCTTAGGCGTGCAGCATTTCCCGTGAAAACGTAGTCCATGCAGGGCCTTCACGCTAGTGAGCTTTCCAGGTCTCCTAGGCCTCCTGCCTCCTAGGCCCCTCCCGTGGAGGAAGACTGCATCGCGAACGTCTCTTCCAAGGGCGATTTCACAACATCCAGGGACCTTGGGCCTCCGGATTACAGCTCGTAAGGCGGAGAGAAAGGCGACACACTGCTTCCTTCGTGGGCGAGCTAGATGTCCGAGCTTGCTAACGGCCGCCCGAACACAGGTCCGGCAGGTCTTTTAGGTGTACGGCCAGTGGTTGCCAGCGCTGAACCTGGGCGGCAATGAAGCAACCCTCTCCGTGGGCTTTAGAATGGGAGCCCTTGCTTGCTGTCTCCCTACGCCAAGCAGACAGTTGCCTTTCGAAGCAGCCTGGCCAAGGCACACTTCTCCCCTGAAGCACCCACTAGCTTTTGGCAAGGCGTACGGCCGGCGAGGCCTAGCCCAAGGCACTAAGTACGTCACGCTAGTCTCCCCGTCCCATGCAGAATTGCCCTGGTACGGCGTCTTAACAGGGACGGGCAGGGTGCCGTTTGAGACTCTTTGCCTCTGTCAGAAACTACCTGGACTCTGCAGGGCGCCACTCTGATACCGGTGACCTAGTGAGCAAAGCCCTCTTTCCCCCGCTGGAGAGCAGGCTACGTGCAGCGTCCAAGTTTCCTGCGGAAGAGTGTGGCTGCCTGTGTTGGCTTCACTTCTGGAAGGCCTGTGTGGAGCGACGAGAGAGGGTTCCTAGAGAAAGGGAACGTGTCCTGTGCCCTGCAGGAGGCATCCCAGAGCCCTCATCGCCAAAGGGAAAGCTAGAGCCCTCCACAGGGTTCCAAGTATCCTTCAGATAGTCCGTCCACGCATTGAGGAGTGCACGGGGTGTCCACTGACTCTGGGGCAGGTGGGGGCAGGAGCTCCAGTATGCTTTTCCTCCTCCCCGTGCCCCATAGAGGAACGCTGCGCACAGGATCCCCCATTCTGGGCGACTGCGCAGCATTAGGCTCTCGAGTGCCTCCGGATCACCGCTTTGAAAGCAGAGTGAAAGGGAACCTTCTCCTTTTGCTCCAGCTAGCTAGCTGGCCAAAGCATTCAAGAGACCTCCGGAACACAGCTCTCGCAGGCCTTCGGTGCCATGCCAGGGGCACGCAGTGCAGAGCGTGAGCTGCAAGGAAAACACTCTTTTCCTGGTGTCCGTTCCGGGTACCCTTTTACTTACCCGCCCTTTCTCTAGGCCACGCAGAGACTAGACATGACATGCTGTCTCGAAGAGGTAGAGCTTCCCCTGAACTCTCCTACGCTTAGAGACGGCGCGAGGACACGTAACCTTCCTGGAGCCTGAAGTCCCGTAGACTCCTCACACACTGCACAACTCCCTGCTTGGAGATGAAACCGGGGAAGTGCCAGAGTGCTCCTTCGGTCTCTTTTCGCTCGCCTGAAACTAAACGCACTAGGGCAGTTTTGAAGTTTCGGATTCGGAAGCTCTGCGAACAGTGGCAATTCTCAGCAACAAAGGGCAGCCCCAGCCTCAAAGCTGCCGGAAAGCAGAGGGCTGCTGTCAGTCTTCAGTGCTGGAGTGCCCCCGTGGTTAGGAAAAGGGCGCTCTCCTGAGAGCAACACGGTGCTTGCCTGTCCTTGCATGAGGCATCGCCAAGGCGCCAGTGCTAAAGGGAACACGACTGTGCCAGGCAGGCTCATAGTAAGGCCCATGGACTGCATGCACAAGCTTAGGCGTGCAGCATTTCCCGTGAAAACGTAGTCCACGCAGGGCCTTCACGCTAGTGAGCTTTCCAGGTCTCCTAGGCCTCCTGCCTCCTAGGCCCCTCCCGTGGAGGAAGACTGCATCGCGAACGTCTCTTCCAAGGGCGACTTCACAACATCCAGGGACCTTGGGCCTCCGGATGACAGCTCGTAAGGCGGAGAGAAAGGCGACACACTGCTTCCTTCGTGGGAGAGCTAGATGTCCGAGCTTGCTAACGGCCGCCCGAACACAGGTCCGGCAGGTCTTTTAGGTGTACGGCCAGTGGTTGCCAGCGCTGAACCTGGGCGGCAATGAAGCAACCCTCTCCGTGGGCTTTCGAATGGGAGCCCTTGCTTGCTGTCTCCCTACGCCAAGCAGACAGTTGCCTTTCGAAGCAGCCTGGCCAAGGCACACTTCTCCCCTGAAGCACCCACTAGCTTTTGGCAAGGCGTACGGCCGGCGAGGCCTAGCCCAAGGCACTAAGTACGTCACGCTAGTCTCCCCGTCCCATGCAGAATTGCCCTGGTACGGCGTCTTAACAGGGACGGGCAGGGTGCCGCTTGAGACTCTTTGCCTCTGTCAGAAACTACCTGGACTCTGCAGGGCGCCACTCTGATACCGGTGACCTAGTGAGCAAAGCCCTCTTTCCCCCGCTGGAGAGCAGGCTACGTGCAGCGTCCAAGTTTCCTGCGGAAGAGTGTGGCTGCCTGTGTTGGCTTCACTTCTGGAAGGCCTGTGTGGAGCGACGAGAGAGGGTTCCTAGAGAAAGGGAACGTGTCCTGTGCCCTGCAGGAGGCATCCCAGAGCCCTCATCGCCAAAGGGAAAGCTAGAGCCCTCCACAGGGTTCCAAGTATCCTTCAGATAGTCCGTCCACGCATTGAGGAGTGCACGGGGTGTCCACTGACTCTGGGGCAGGTGGGGGCAGGAGCTCCAGTATGCTTTTCCTCCTCCCCGTGCCCCATAGAGGAACGCTGCGCACAGGATCCCCCATTCTGGGCGACTGCGCAGCATTAGGCTCTCGAGTGCCTCCGGATCACCGCTTTGAAAGCAGAGTGAAAGGGAACCTTCTCCTTTTGCTCCAGCTAGCTAGCTGGCCAAAGCATTCAAGAGACCTCCGGAACACAGCTCTCGCAGGCCTTCGGTGCCATGCCAGGGGCACGCAGTGCAGAGCGTGAGCTGCAAGGAAAACACTCTTTTCCTGGTGTCCGTTCCGGGTACCCTTTTACTTACCCGCCCTTTCTCTAGGCCACGCAGAGACTAGACATGACATGCTGTCTCGAAGAGGTAGAGCTTCCCCTGAACTCTCCTACGCTTAGAGACGGCGCGAGGACACGTAACCTTCCTGGAGCCTGAAGTCCCGTAGACTCCTCACACACTGCACAACTCCCTGCTTGGAGATGAAACCGGGGAAGTGCCAGAGTGCTCCTTCGGTCTCTTTTCGCTCGCCTGAAACTAAACGCACTAGGGCAGTTTTGAAGTTTCGGATTCGGAAGCTCTGCGAACAGTGGCAATTCTCAGCAACAAAGGGCAGCCCCAGCCTCAAAGCTGCCGGAAAGCAGAGGGCTGCTGTCAGTCTTCAGTGCTGGAGTGCCCCCGTGGTTAGGAAAAGGGCGCTCTCCTGAGAGCAACACGGTGCTTGCCTGTCCTCGCATGAGGCATCGCCAAGGCGCCAGTGCTAAAGGGAACACGACTGTGCCAGGCAGGCTCATAGTAAGGCCCATGGACTGCATGCACAAGCTTAGGCGTGCAGCATTTCCCGTGAAAACGTAGTCCACGCAGGGCCTTCACGCTAGTGAGCTTTCCAGGTCTCCTAGGCCTCCTGCCTCCTAGGCCCCTCCCGTGGAGGAAGACTGCATCGCGAACGTCTCTTCCAAGGGCGACTTCACAACATCCAGGGACCTTGGGCCTCCGGATGACAGCTCGTAAGGCGGAGAGAAAGGCGACACACTGCTTCCTTCGTGGGCGAGCTAGATGTCCGAGCTTGCTAACGGCCGCCCGAACACAGGTCCGGCAGGTCTTTTAGGTGTACGGCCAGTGGTTGCCAGCGCTGAACCTGGGCGGCAATGAAGCAACCCTCTCGGTGGGCTTTAGAATGGGAGCCCATGCTTGCTGTCTCCCTACGCCAAGCAGACAGTTGCCTTTCGAAGCAGCCTGGCCAAGGCACACTTCTCCCCTGAAGCACCCACTAGCTTTTGGCAAGGCGTATGGCCGGCGAGGCCTAGCCCAAGGCACTAAGTACGTCACGCTAGTCTCCCCGTCCCATGCAGAATTGCCCTGGTACGGCGTCTTAACAGGGACGGGCAGGGTGCCGCTTGAGACTCTTTGCCTCTGTCAGAAACTACCTGGACTCTGCAGGGCGCCACTCTGATACCGGTGACCTAGTGAGCAAAGCCCTCTTTCCCCCGCTGGAGAGCAGGCTACGTGCAGCGTCCAAGTTTCCTGCGGAAGAGTGTGGCTGCCTGTGTTGGCTTCACTTCTGGAAGGCCTGTGTGGAGCGACGAGAGAGGGTTCCTAGAGAAAGGGAACGTGTCCTGTGCCCTGCAGGAGGCATCCCAGAGCCCTCATCGCCAAAGGGAAAGCTAGAGCCCTCCACAGGGTTCCAAGTATCCTTCAGATAGTCCGTCCACGCATTGAGGAGTGCAGGGGGTGTCCACTGACTCTGGGGCAGGTGGGGGCAGGAGCTCCAGTATGCTTTTCCTCCTCCCCGTGCCCCATAGAGGAACGCTGCGCACAGGATCCCCCATTCTGGGCGACTGCGCAGCATTAGGCTCTCGAGTGCCTCCGGATCACCGCTTTGAAAGCAGAGTGAAAGGGAACCTTCTCCTTTTGCTCCAGCTAGCTAGCTGGCCAAAGCATTCAAGAGACCTCCGGAACACAGCTCTCGCAGGCCTTCGGTGCCATGCCAGGGGCACGCAGTGCAGAGCGTGAGCTGCAAGGAAAACACTCTTTTCCTGGTGTCCGTTCCGGGTACCCTTTTACTTACCCGCCCTTTCTCTAGGCCACGCAGAGACTAGACATGACATGCTGTCTCGAAGAGGTAGAGCTTCCCCTGAACTCTCCTACGCTTAGAGACGGCGCGAGGACACGTAACCTTCCTGGAGCCTGAAGTCCCGTAGACTCCTCACACACTGCACAACTCCCTGCTTGGAGATGAAACCGGGGAAGTGCCAGAGTGCTCCTTCGGTCTCTTTTCGCTCGCCTGAAACTAAACGCACTAGGGCAGTTTTGAAGTTTCGGATTCGGAAGCTCTGCGAACAGTGGCAATTCTCAGCAACAAAGGGCAGCCCCAGCCTCAAAGCTGCCGGAAAGCAGAGGGCTGCTGTCAGTCTTCAGTGCTGGAGTGCCCCCGTGGTTAGGAAAAGGGCGCTCTCCTGAGAGCAACACGGTGCTTGCCTGTCCTTGCAGGAGGCATCGCCAAGGCGCCAGTGCTAAAGGGAACACGACTGTGCCAGGCAGGCTCATAGTAAGGCCCATGGACTGCATGCACAAGCTTAGGCGTGCAGCATTTCCCGTGAAAACGTAGTCCACGCAGGGCCTTCACGCTAGTGAGCTTTCCAGGTCTCCTAGGCCTCCTGCCTCCTAGGCCCCTCCCGTGGAGGAAGACTGCATCGCGAACGTCTCTTCCAAGGGCGACTTCACAACATCCAGGGACCTTGGGCCTCCGGATGACAGCTCGTAAGGCGGAGAGAAAGGCGACACACTGCTTCCTTCGTGGGCGAGCTAGATGTCCGAGCTTGCTAACGGCCGCCCGAACACAGGTCCGGCAGGTCTTTTAGGTGTACGGCCAGTGGTTGCCAGCGCTGAACCTGGGCGGCAATGAAGCAACCCTCTCCGTGGGCTTTAGAATGGGAGCCCTTGCTTGCTGTCTCCCTACGCCAAGCAGACAGTTGCCTTTCGAAGCAGCCTGGCCAAGGCACACTTCTCCCCTGAAGCACCCACTAGCTTTTGGCAAGGCGTACGGCCGGCGAGGCCTAGCCCAAGGCACTAAGTACGTCACGCTAGTCTCCCCGTCCCATGCAGAATTGCCCTGGTACGGCGTCTTAACAGGGACGGGCAGGGTGCCGCTTGAGACTCTTTGCCTCTGTCAGAAACTACCTGGACTCTGCAGGGCGCCACTCTGATACCGGTGACCTAGTGAGCAAAGCCCTCTTTCCCCCGCTGGAGAGCAGGCTACGTGCAGCGTCCAAGTTTCCTGCGGAAGAGTGTGGCTGCCTGTGTTGGCTTCACTTCTGGAAGGCCTGTGTGGAGCGACGAGAGAGGGTTCCTAGAGAAAGGGAACGTGTCCTGTGCCCTGCAGGAGGCATCCCAGAGCCCTCATCGCCAAAGGGAAAGCTAGAGCCCTCCACAGGGTTCCAAGTATCCTTCAGATAGTCCGTCCACGCATTGAGGAGTGCAGGGGGTGTCCACTGACTCTGGGGCAGGTGGGGGCAGGAGCTCCAGTATGCTTTTCCTCCTCCCCGTGCCCCATAGAGGAACGCTGCGCACAGGATCCCCCATTCTGGGCGACTGCGCAGCATTAGGCTCTCGAGTGCCTCCGGATCACCGCTTTGAAAGCAGAGTGAAAGGGAACCTTCTCCTTTTGCTCCAGCTAGCTAGCTGGCCAAAGCATTCAAGAGACCTCCGGAACACAGCTCTCGCAGGCCTTCGGTGCCATGCCAGGGGCACGCAGTGCAGAGCGTGAGCTGCAAGGAAAACACTCTTTTCCTGGTGTCCGTTCCGGGTACCCTTTTACTTACCCGCCCTTTCTCTAGGCCACGCAGAGACTAGACATGACATGCTGTCTCGAAGAGGTAGAGCTTCCCCTGAACTCTCCTACGCTTAGAGACGGCGCGAGGACACGTAACCTTCCTGGAGCCTGAAGTCCCGTAGACTCCTCACACACTGCACAACTCCCTGCTTGGAGATGAAACCGGGGAAGTGCCAGAGTGCTCCTTCGGTCTCTTTTCGCTCGCCTGAAACTAAACGCACTAGGGCAGTTTTGAAGTTTCGGATTCGGAAGCTCTGCGAACAGTGGCAATTCTCAGCACCAAAGGGCAGCCCCAGCCTCAAAGCTGCCGGAAAGCAGAGGGCTGCTGTCAGTCTTCAGTGCTGGAGTGCCCCCGTGGTTAGGAAAAGGGCGCTCTCCTGAGAGCAACACGGTGCTTGCCTGTCCTTGCAGGAGGCATCGCCAAGGCGCCAGTGCTAAAGGGAACACGACTGTGCCAGGCAGGCTCATAGTAAGGCCCATGGACTGCATGCACAAGCTTAGGCGTGCAGCATTTCCCGTGAAAACGTAGTCCACGCAGGACCTTCACGCTAGTGAGCTTTCCAGGTCTCCTAGGCCTCCTGCCTCCTAGGCCCCTCCCGTGGAGGAAGACTGCATCGCGAACGTCTCTTCCAAGGGCGACTTCACAACATCCAGGGACCTTGGGCCTCCGGATGACAGCTCGTAAGGCGGAGAGAAAGGCGACACACTGCTTCCTTCGTGGGCGAGCTAGATGTCCGAGCTTGCTAACGGCCGCCCGAACACAGGTCCGGCAGGTCTTTTAGGTGTACGGCCAGTGGTTGCCAGCGCTGAACCTGGGCGGCAATGAAGCAACCCTCTCCGTGGGCTTTAGAATGGGAGCCCTTGCTTGCTGTCTCCCTACGCCAAGCAGACAGTTGCCTTTCGAAGCAGCCTGGCCAAGGCACACTTCTCCCCTGAAGCACCCACTAGCTTTTGGCAAGGCGTATGGCCGGCGAGGCCTAGCCCAAGGCACTAAGTACGTCACGCTAGTCTCCCCGTCCCATGCAGAATTGCCCTGGTACGGCGTCTTAACAGGGACGGGCAGGGTGCCGCTTGAGACTCTTTGCCTCTGTCAGAAACTACCTGGACTCTGCAGGGCGCCACTCTGATACCGGTGACCTAGTGAGCAAAGCCCTCTTTCCCCCGCTGGAGAGCAGGCTACGTGCAGCGTCCAAGTTTCCTGCGGAAGAGTGTGGCTGCCTGTGTTGGCTTCACTTCTGGAAGGCCTGTGTGGAGCGACGAGAGAGGGTTCCTAGAGAAAGGGAACGTGTCCTGTGCCCTGCAGGAGGCATCCCAGAGCCCTCATCGCCAAAGGGAAAGCTAGAGCCCTCCACAGGGTTCCAAGTATCCTTCAGATAGTCCGTCCACGCATTAAGGAGTGCACGGGGTTTCCACTGACTGTGGGGCAGGTGGGGGCAGGAGCTCCAGTATGCTTTTCCTAGGGCCACTGCCTCCTCCCCGTGTCCCATAGAGGAACGCTGCGCACAGGATCCCCCATTCTGGGCGACTGCGCAGCATTAGGCTCTCGAGTGCCTCCGGATCACCGCTTTGAAAGCAGAGTGAAAGGGAACCTTCTCCTTTTGCTCCAGCTAGCTAGCTGGCCAAAGCATTCAAGAGACCTCCGGAACACAGCTCTCGCAGGCCTTCGGTGCCATGCCAGGGGCACGCAGTGCAGAGCGTGAGCTGCAAGGAAAACACTCTTTTCCTGGTGTCCGTTCCGGGTACCCTTTTACTTACCCGCCCTTTCTCTAGGCCACGCAGAGACTAGACATGACATGCTGTCTCGAAGAGGTAGAGCTTCCCCTGAACTCTCCTACGCTTAGAGACGGCGCGAGGACACGTAACCTTCCTGGAGCCTGAAGTCCCGTAGACTCCTCACACACTGCACAACTCCCTGCTTGGAGATGAAACCGGGGAAGTGCCAGAGTGCTCCTTCGGTCTCTTTTCGCTCGCCTGAAACTAAACGCACTAGGGCAGTTTTGAAGTTTCGGATTCGGAAGCTCTGCGAACAGTGGCAATTCTCAGCAACAAAGGGCAGCCCCAGCCTCAAAGCTGCCGGAAAGCAGAGGGCTGCTGTCAGTCTTCAGTGCTGGAGTGCCCCCGTGGTTAGGAAAAGGGCGCTCTCCTGAGAGCAACACGGTGCTTGCCTGTCCTTGCAGGAGGCATCGCCAAGGTGCCAGTGCTAAAGGGAACACGACTGTGCCAGGCAGGCTCATAGTAAGGCCCATGGACTGCATGCACAAGCTTAGGCGTGCAGCATTTCCCGTGAAAACGTAGTCCATGCAGGGCCTTCACGCTAGTGAGCTTTCCAGGTCTCCTAGGCCTCCTGCCTCCTAGGCCCCTCCCGTGGAGGAAGACTGCATCGCGAACGTCTCTTCCAAGGGCGATTTCACAACATCCAGGGACCTTGGGCCTCCGGATTACAGCTCGTAAGGCGGAGAGAAAGGCGACACACTGCTTCCTTCGTGGGCGAGCTAGATGTCCGAGCTTGCTAACGGCCGCCCGAACACAGGT